>NC_084620.1:24768379-24885879 GCF_033978795.1 Nerophis ophidion
ACACACACACACACACACACACACACACACACACACACACACACACACATATATATATATATACACACAAACACACACACACACACACACATATATATTTATATACACAAACATATATATATACATATATATGTATGTTGTCTGGGGGCTTTCATGCCCCCTGGTAGGGTCTCCCAAGACAAACAGGTCCTAGGTGAGTGATCAGACAAAGAGCAGCTCAAAGACTTCTATGGAATTACAACAAAATGAACCCAGATTTCCCTCGCCCGGACGTTGGTCACCGGGGCCCCGCTCTGGAGCCAGGCCCGGAGTTGGGGCACGATGGCGAGCGCCTGGTGGTCGGGCCTGTCCCCATGGGGCCCGGCCGGGCACAGCCCGAAGAGGCAATGTGGGTCATCCCTCCAATGGGCTCACCACTCATAGGAGGGGCCATAGAGGTCGGGTGCATTGTGAGCTGGGCGGAAGCCGAAGCAGGGCACTTGGCGGTCCGATCCTCGGCTACAGAAGCTAGCTCTTGGGAAGTGGAACGTCACCTCACTGGGGGGGAAGGTGCCTGAGCTAGTGTGCGAGGTAGAGAAGTTCCGGCTGGATATAGTCGGACTCACCTCGACGCACAGCAAGGGCTCTGGAACCAGTTCTCTCGAGAGGGACTGGAACCTCTTCCACTCTGGCGTTGCCGGCAGTGAGAGGCGACGGGCTGGGGTGGCAATTCTCGTTGCCCCCCGGCTCAACGCCTGCACGTTTGAGTTCAACCCAGTGGACGAGAGGGTAGCTTCCCTTCGCCTTCGGGTGGGGGGACGGGTCCTGACTGTTGTTTGTGCTTACGCACCAAACAGCAGTTCAGAATACCCACCCTTTTTGGGTACACTCGAGGGAGTACTGGAAAGTGCTCCTCCGGGTGATTCCCTTGTCCTACTGGGAGACTTCAACGCTCATGTTGGCAACGACAGTGAAACCTGGAGAGGCGTGATTGGGAAGAATGGTCGCCCGGATCTAAACCCGAGTGGTGTTTTGTTATTGGACTTTTGTGCTCGTCACGGATTGTCCATAACAAACACCATGTTCAAACATAAGGGTGTCCATATGTGCACTTGGAACCAGGACACCCTAGGCCGCAGTTCCATGATCGACTTTGTAGTTGTGTCATCGGATTTGCGGGCTTATGTTTTGGACACTCGGGTGAAGAGAGAGGCTGAGCTTTCTACCGATCACCACCTGGTGGTGAGTTGGCTGCGATGGTGGGGGAGGATGCCGGACAGACCTGGCAGGCCCAAGTGCATTGTGAGGGTCTGCTGGGAACGTCTGGCAGAGTCTCCTGTCAGAGAGAGTTTCAATTCACACCTCCGGGAGAACTTTGAACATGTCACGAGGGAGGTGCGGGACATTGAGTCCGAGTGGACCATGTTCCGAACCTCTATTGTCGAGGCGGCTGATTGGAGCTGTGGCCGCAAGGTTGTTGGTGCCTGTCGTGGCGGTAATCCCAGAACCCGTTGGTGGACACCAGCAGTGAGGGATGCCGTCAAGCTGAAGAAGGAGTCCTATCGGGTTCTTTTGGCTCATAGGACTCCGGAGGCAGTGGACGGGTACCGACGGGCCAAGCGGTGTGCAGCTTTAGCGGTCGCGGAGGCAAAAACTCGGACATGGGAAGAGTTCGGGGAAGCCATGGAAAACGACTTCCGGACGGCTTCGAAGCGATTCGGGACCACCATACGGCGCCTCAGGAAGGGGAAGCAGTGCACTATCAACACCGTGTATGGTGCGGATGGTGTTCTGCTGACTTCGACTGCGGATGTTGTGGGTCGGTGGAGGGAATACTTCGAAGACCTCCTCAATCCCACCAACACGTCTTTCTTTGAGGAAGCGGTGCCTGGGGAATCTGTAGTGGACTCTCCTATTTCTGGGGCTGAGGTCGCTGAGGTAGTTAAAAAGCTCCTCGGCAGAGTCCCTTAAGGCTCTGGATGCTGTGGGGCTGTCTTGGTTGACAAGACTCTGCAGCATCGCGTGGACATCGGGGGCGGTACCTCTGGATTGGCAGACCGGGGTGGTGGTCCCTCTCTTTAAGAAGGGGGACCGGAGGGTGTGTTCCAACTATCGTGGGATCACACTCCTCAGCCTTCCCGGTAAGGTTTATTCAGGTGTACTGGAGAGGAGGCTTCGCCGGATAGTCGAACCTCGGATTCAGGAGGAACGGTGTGGTTTTCGTCCTGGTCGTGGAACTGTGGACCAGCTCTATACTCTCGGCAGGGTTCTTGAGGGTGCATGGGAGTTTGCCCAACCAGTCTACATGTGCTTTGTGGACTTGGAGAAGGCATTCGACCGTGTCCCTCGGGAAGTCCTGTGGGGAGTGCTCAGAGAGTATGGGGTATCGAAATGTCTTATTGTGGCAGTCCGCTCCCTGTATGATCAGTGTCAGAGCTTGGTCCGCATTGCTGGCAGTAAGTCGGACACGTTTCCAGTGAGGGTTGGACTCCGCCAAGGCTGTCCTTTGTCACCGATTCTGTTCATAACTTTTATGGACAGAATTTATAGGCGCAGCCAAGGCGTTGAGGGGTTCCGGTTTGGTGGCCACGGGATTAGGTCTCTGCTTTTTGCAGATGATGTAGTCCTGATGGCTTCATCTGGCCGGGATCTTCAGCTCTCGCTGGATCGGTTCGCAGCCGAGTGTGAAGCGACCGGAATGAGAATCAGCACCTCCAAGTCCGAGTCCATGGTTCTCGCCCGGAAAAGGGTGGAGTGCCATCTCCGGGTTGGGGAGGAGACCCTGCCCCAAGTGGAGGAGTTCAAGTACCTAGGAGTCTTGTTCACGAGTGGGGGAAGAGTGGATCGTGAGATCGACAGGCGGATCGGTGCGGCGTCTTCAGTAATGCGGACGTTGTATCGATCCGTTGTGGTGAAGAAGGAGCTGAGCTGGAAGGCAAAGCTCTCAATTTACCGGTCGATCTACGTTCCCATCCTCACCTATGGTCATGAGCTTTGGGTCATGACCGAAAGGATAAGATCACGGGTACAAGCGGCCGAAATGAGTTTCCTCCGCCGGGTGGCGGGGCTCTCCCTTAGAGATAGGGTGAGAAGCTCTGCCATCCGGGAGGAGCTCAACGTAAAGCCGCTGCTCCTCCACATCGAGAGGAGCCAGATGAAGTGGTTCGGGCATCTGGTCAGGATGCCACCCGAACGCCTCCCTAGGGATGTGTTTAGGGCACGTCCAGCTGGTAGGAGGCCACGGGGAAGACCCAGGACACGTTGGGAAGACTATGTCTCCCGGCTGGCCTGGGAACGCCTCGGGATCCCCCGGGAAGAGCTAGACGAAGTGGCTGGAGATAGGGAAGTCTGGGCTTCCCTGCTTAGGCTGCTGCCCCCGCGACCCGACCTCGGATAAGCGGAAGATGATGGATGGATGGATATATGTATGTGTATATATATATAAATACATACATATATATATTTATACATATGTATATTTAAAAATATACAAATATATATACATATACGTATATCCATATTATATGTGTATATATATATATATATATATATATATATATATATATATATATATATATATATATACGTGAAGATCTTTTAATAACAGTAAGTAATAGTAGCCCTACTAGTACTAGTAGTAACATTTGATACATACTCTGAGATGTAGCGTTAAGTTCATGCAAGCTTTCGCCAAAAGAAGAACCGTTTGTCCCGTCGAAGTGTTCGGACAAGAGCGGCGAACGTTCCTCGGCCGCCATCAGAGCCAGCGGGCCTCCAATAGTCCAGTTCTTCACAGGAAGGGGCCTAGGGACGATGGCGAGTGGAGAGAGACTTGCTTCTGTAAGTTTGTGTGGCAAATGTCGCGGTTACTTCGCCCTGTCAGCTTCGTTAGCTTCTTCTCATTCACATGACGCGAGGAGTCAGTAAGCGGAAGTGAAAAAAGGTAAACATGAGTCACATGACTGCGTGAAGACGGCCAGCAACCAATTGGAGAGCGCAGACAGAGTAGGCGTACACTACCAACCATAGCGGTGATTTGATTGGTTGTAACCAAAGACGGAGGCAAAGTTCAGCAAGGTCTTAATGGCCTGTCCGGTTGAGCTTGAAATACAGCACCAAGACAGTATAAACCTTTCTTTATTTCTTTTCTTTTCATAGTTTATTTCGAACATGAGCACATTTACAACACAATACATCGCACACTTTTATATCACCTTGCATCGCATCATGTCCGAAAAGGAGTAGGAAGAAGCGAAGCTTATTTAATACTGGCCCTTTCCCACGTCAGAGCTACCTTAAATAGAAGAACGAATAAATTCCGCCTTTCAAACTGTATTTGAAACTCAAGCAGAAAGTCTTACTTGTGTGTGATAGAACGTTAACACTAATGTGGCTGTATCTGGTTGTATTTTAATTCGGCGCCCTGTACTTTTAGATTCACATCATATTCCGTCATACAATGAACAGCGGCTATACTGTACCCTGCGTTGACCTTTGCCCCTGCCCTAGACACACTTCAAGATCATTTGAATTAATTAGTATACTAGTAAATACCATTACTGTGTTTTGATGTTTTAATAAGTAAAAATTATTAACTTTTTTCACTATGTACCACATACCTTAGAAAACACTTGTGCTCTCCGAGTAATTACTACCTGAACGACCAACAATAAACTACACTAGGGTAGTCCATCCATCCATTTTCTACCGCTTATTCCCTTTCGGGGTCGCGGGGGGCGCTGGCGCCTATCTCAGCTACAATCGGGCGGAAGGCGGGGTACACCCTGGACAAGTCGCTACCTCATCGCAGGGCCAACACAGATAGACAGACAACATTCACACTCACATTCACACACTAGGGCCATTTTGGTGTTGCCAATCAACCTATCCCCAGGTGCATGTCTTTGGAGGTGGGAGGAAGCTGGAGAACATGCAAACTCCACACAGAAAGATCCCGAGCCCGGGATTGAACTCAGGACTACTCAGGACCTTCGTATTGGAATGAATTATTTTTAATTAATTATTTAGGTAAAATGTTGTATTTAAACAGAGTGTTACTGTTAAAACTTTGTGTAATGTTAAAGTGGCCATTTTGTTTATTTTAAATACATATATGTTAAATAAAACCTCTGCCTTGTTTTTAATGAATACATATGCATACTACCCTAGTGGGGCTTCACGGTGGCGGAGGGGTTAGTGCGTCTGCCTCACAATACGAAGGTCCTGCAGTCCTGGGTTCAAATCCAGGCTCGGGATCTTTCTGTGTGGAGTTTGCATGTTCTCCCCGTGAATGCGTGGGTTCCCTCCGGGTACTCCGGCTTCCTCCCACCTCCAAAAACATGCACCTGGGAATATTGGTAACACTGAATTGGCCCTAGTGTGTGAATGTTGTCTATCTACAAACCCCATTTCCATATGAGTTGGTAAATTGTGTTAGATGTAAATATAAATGGAATACAATGATTTGCAAATCATTTTCAACCCATATTCAATTGAATGCACTACAAAGACAACATATTTGATGTTAAAACTGATAAACATTTTTTTTTGTCAAAAAATCACTAACTTTAGAATTTGATGCCAGCAACATGTGACAAAGAAGTTGGGAAAGCTGGCAATAAATACTGATCAAGTTGAGGAATGCTGATCAAACACTTATTTGGAACATCCCACAGGTGTGCAGGCTAATTGGGAACAGGTGGGTGCCATGATTGGGTATAAAAGCAGCTTCCATGAAATGTTAAGTAATTCACAAACAATTAGATATTATTCATTATCAATAGTGCTATCTATATCTATTGGTGATTGGGGTTTGTATTGCTCCATTTGTGGTGTAATAATGTTCATTGTCATTTCTGTGTTAGTATTTATTTCAGTAACTGCTTCTTTGCTATCACTTTTACTATCGTAAATAGTATGACTATCACATATCGTATTCGCTGATGTTGTTCTATTGTTGTTGTGGTTATTGTTGTGTTTGCTGCTGTTGTTTTGTCTCTCTGTCTTATTCTCCTCTTGTCCCCACAATTTCCCCCGCTGTCTTCCTTTTTTCTCTCTCTCTATCCCCTCCTGCTCCGCCCTGGCTGCACCAAATGATAATATAAATACATTTAATAAAGTAAAATACAAATAAGGCATCAAGAGAAGTATCCCACACTTCTCTTTTGTAAAGTAAATTTGTACAGGTGATATGGGCATCTACATCAACTATATGATGTGCCTGAGAAGCTGGACAGGACAAAAAAAAAGCTGCATGGTGAATAATTTATACCGAGGCAGGTGAGGTTCTATTAAAAAATATATTGTGTGCCTAAAAAATTTCCTTTCGGCACGCTACAAAATACACCCCAACCCCACCAGCACCAAACCCCTCCTAATTCCCCCATCTCCCGAATTCGGAAGCCTCAAGTTTGGCAAGTATGGGTATGCATGCGCACAAACACGTGCTAATTAAGACAGGAATCACAAAGTGGTTATGCCAGGCCACACCCTAGACCTTTTTTAGCTCAGTTCCAGGAAGTAATGTGTCACAGCAAAGGCACGCATGCATTGCTTGTTGTCCTTCGATCTGCAATTGTAGTTATCAGATTTATGATTTCTATTCGTCATGTGGGTCTACCTGATGGTTTTGTTGCTGCCAGCCTGCAGTGGTCGGGGATTCAACTTTTTGGGCACGGTGGTGACTTTCTACCCGAATGAGACCTCGGATGACACGGTACATGCAGTCTACAAAAGATAAGAGAAGCTGTGATTTATACTTGTATTGCAATTAAATGTGATTCTTATCCGCTTTCGGTGTATTCTTTACGTCAGCCAATCTCACCTATATTAGGTTTGGCCTTCCTAGGAATTTACACAATTCCAGATCTGATTCTGGTTCCTTTATTCGATTCCAGTTCCCACTGATTCTCGATTCCGATTCTTTTAAGGAAACATGGTCAAAAATAAACTATTCTCATGGGGCTATTTTTAACCAGTATATAAATATCAATCCTTTGAACTTGAATATACCTTATATGCTAAGAAGTTTCCTTCAACACAAGTAAATATTGTCACAAAATTTCACTTTATTTTGGAAAATCTCATTAAAAAAACATTTACACAAGTTCTGTTGTTCATGCGTTAGAGCAGTGATTCTCCATCGCATAGCACGCCAAAAAAGTCTGTAAATATTTGCTGTATATGAAGTATCATTGTTGATGTTTGTGCATTGTGTCTAATGTTACAGTGGCCTAAAATAGAAAATATTCTTGTTAAATAAAACCCCTGCCTTGTATCCAATGAATCCCTAGGTCTACTAAGCTACTGTGTTTTAATGTTGGTCATTATGATGGAGCTTGGAGGTTTCAAGGTATTTCTGTGGTGGTGAAAAAAGTTGGACAACCACTGTGTTATGCGAGATATGTTCCCATTGAGTCTGATCATCCATGAGCAAAATAGTCCAATAATACCACTAAGTTGTATTACCTGTATATTTTATTTTGTATTTATGGTGATTGCTGTTGACAGTATAACAATATCAACACAATATTTAAACACCTCCCGTATTCTCTTCCATTACATACAAATGCAGAGCTACCAACTTTCAGGAAATGACAAGAGTGAGACTTTCGTGTCATGATGCATTTCAAAAAACTTTGCCTTTTTAACACAGATTTGGCTTGTTTAAACGTCGATTCATACTTAAGACTGATGTTCTCACCAGGGGTGTCACCAGGCCTATTTTAGGGGGGCTAAAGCCCCCCTAAAATATTCTTAAGCCCCCCTAAATAATTTGGTGTTATATTATATTTTATTTTTTTATTTTTATTTTTATTTTTTACAAATACATGCCGAAATATTCATTTTAAAGTGTCCCGAATAAGAGTTTAAAATAAATAATCATATAACGTGTAATTATTCACTCAGTTTCCCCTCACTTTATAGCGTAAGGAGCGCTACTGCCTACTGGCGCTGACGAGACGAGACGTGCGGCCGCCATCTTGGGGTGGTGATCCACTCCACTTAGTGCAATTCTTTTGGCAGAAGCAATGAACTGTCAGCGCATTTTATCTCTCTGAATACCACTGATTTTCACGCGTTTTTTTTTGTCATACGTGTAACTACGATAAAGGACACATGTTTTGGCGTGTTCATAGTTTGCTTAACAGTAATAGAATATTCTTATATGCTATAAGTGACCAGACGTCCAAGATCAAAACTGGGAATAATAATCCCAGAGAAGGGGGAAAAAACTGTCAGCTATTTTTAAGTTGAAGAAACAATATAATTAGGTTATATATACATGTGTATATCCTACGTAAACAATGTATGAATATATTACATATCTGTATATCTTAGGGACCAATAGACCAGTGGTTCTCAACCTTTTTTCAGTGATGTACCCCCTGTGAACATTTTTTTACGTCAAGTACCCCCTAATCAGAGCAAAGCATTTTTGGTTGAAAAAAAGAGATAAAGAAGTAAAATACAGCACTATGTCATCAGTTTCTGATTTATTAAATTGTATAACAGTGCAAAATATTGCTCATTTGTAGTGGTCTTTCTTGAACTATTTGGAAAAAAAGATCCAAAAATAACTAAAAACTTGTTGAAAAATAAACAAGTAATTCAATTATAAATAAAGATTTCTACACATAGAAGTAATCATCAACTTAAAGTGCCCTCTTTGGGAATTGCAATAGAGATCCATCTGGATTCATGAACTAAATTCTAAACATTTCTTCGCAAAAAAAGAAATCTTTAACATCCATATTTATGGGACATGTCCACAGAAAATCTAGCCATCAACACTGAATATTGCATTGTTGCATTTCTTTTCTCGGTTTATGAACTTACATTCATATTTTGTTGAAGTATTTTTCAATAAATATATTTATAAAGGATTTTTGAATTGTTGCTATTTTTAGAATATTTTTGAAAAATCTCACGTACCCCTTGGCATACCTTCAAGTACCCCCAGGGGTACGCGTACCCCCATTTGAGAACCACTGCAATAGACTGTATCTATGTTGCTGCAACAGCAGAGAGTTTATTCTGTCTTGACACTTTGTAATTATATTTTCTATTACATTCTTCCCGTAAACGATCATTTTACATGGATTGTTTTATATGTATTTTTCATGTATGTTGCTTTGGATAAACGTGTCTGCCAAATACTTAAACATATATAAACACTTGAAAGTCTTTATAATCTGCTAAAACCACCAATCTGTTTCACTGGATTCAGAATAAAACCAAAGTCTATTTTACCCAAAAAGTTAGTATTTGAATATTAATTAATGGAAGACTTATTTACAGTTATACTGTTAAGAGAGTATTGTCTTATGTTTTGCCTTAAATGAGAATGCATCATAATCATTATATGGTGGCTGGTGAATTTTGTTTTTGGTGGGGCTGAAAGTTTGTAAACCAAAAACCTGTAGGGGCGTCATCCTCCCCCAGAAGATTTCTTTGTGATTTTCACATACAAATATTGAAGATCTTTGCTCCTTCTCAACTCTTTGGTCAAGCTGCACAAAACTTTGTATCTGCAATTGTAAACAATTTAGTTGTTTAGTTTTGTGTTTCTTGTAGAATCTATATAAAGTAGTATACAATAGCCTATTGTTAAAATAATGAAAAAAACATCATTAAAAATATATTTGTTTTATTGCATTGATTTGTTACATTAATAGCTGTTGTATTATTATAGGATGGCTAGTTAAACATTTCATAGGATTTTCAGAGGGAGGAAAATTCAAGACATTTAATATAAAATGTAAAATGAATAAATACATAAAGAGAAAAAGAAAAAAAATGGTTAAAAGCCATCGTCCCGTGCATTTGTTTTACCGTCCCCGGGACGACGGGACATCATTAATGTCAAGCCCTAGAAGTTACGTTTTATTGTTTGCATTATTTGTTTCAGCATTGCACTTTGAAGATGGTCCCTCGTCTCTTTGAAAGCTTTGGCTCTTTTTCAGATGAGCAGACGGACTCTAAGTCTTTCTTAGAGTATACATAAACGTTTCTCACTTCTATTCAGACTTCAGTATATATTTAATTTCCTTAACCGACTGAAATAATAATAATAACAAAGAATAATTTCTAAGTCTTTGTTAGCGGTTTGTGAAGTTTTGTACCAGTGCGCTACGTTCGCTCACATCCTGTTCATCTCCTGCGGGCTAAGCCCCCCCTGTCCTTCAAAGCTAGTGACACCCCTGGTTCCCACCATACTTGCCAACCCTCCCAGATTTTCCGGGAGACTCCCGAAATTCAGCGCCTCTCCCGAAAACATCCCGGGAAAAGCTTTCTCCCGAAAATCTCCCGAAATTCAGGCGGAGCTGGAGGCCACGCCCCCTCCATCTCCATGAGAACCTGACTCAGCAATGTTGTGACCCTCTTAAACAGGACATTACTGCCATTGAAATTCAGCACCACAGTTCGCTCACAATAAACAATGATAATAATACATAATATAATATATATATAATATATTATATATATAATATATGAATAAGTATATTATACATATATTCTACATTTAGGTGCAGTCAAGGAACATGTGCATTAGGGAGTCTGTTCTGAAACCCACAGTAAAGAGACGTAACTTCATCACGTCGCCTGGTTATTGACTCCAACCCAATATATTACACCGTCGATGAGCAAAACGAAGAAATACGCTTGCAAGTTCCAAAACGAATGGAAACAAGAACTTCAGTTTATCCAGGAGAGTTCGAAGGGGAAGGTGTATGTTGCCTGTAAATTTTGTAGAACAGACTTCTCCATTGAACACGCGGTGGCCGAACGTATATACTCAGCCATGAACGGTCAGCAAAGCACAAAGCGTCCGCAGCGCAGCATGTTCACATCCCAGTATTGTGGGCCACCTCGCAAAATGGAGACCCGATGGTGTAACTTATGCTGAGACAAAGATGGCTATGCTGATAGCTGGAAGCAACATCCCGTTCTCATTTGCGGATGTCTACAACAAATCCGTGAAAGATATGTTCCCGGATTCGGAGATCGCTCGCCAATACGCAAATGGCAGAACAAAGGTTACTCAAATAGTGAAAGGTAAGTGTGTTTTTTTTTTTTTTTAGTAACCAGTAAGCATAGTACAATTAGTAGAACAATTGTGTTTTTATTACTGTGTATTTGATTGGTGCCGTCGGAAATTCAACTATTTATTTAATTTATTTATATAATAAAATAAATATATATAGCTAGAATTCACTGAAAGTCAAGTATTTCATACATATATATATATATATATATATATATATTTCTACATATATGAAATATATATGAAATACTCGAGTTCCCTCTTAACCACGCCTCCCGCCCCAACCACGCCCCCAAACACGCCTGCGCAGCAACCACGCCCCCAACCACCCCTCCGCCCCACCTCCCGAAATCGGAGGTCTCAAGGTTGGCAAGTTTGGTTCTCACCTCCAATTGCTCTCCCTGCACTGTGGCTAATGTTAGTCTTATTTAACCAGAAATTAGAAATAAAAATCATCACACCTGTTTTCTCTGTTGGTTCTTCTGTCTAATCCTCTGCATCTTGTGTTCTCAATTTGTATTTATCCTACGTCACAGTCCTCACTGTCCTCAATCTCTTCTGACATCCCAGTTTTACCATCTCCTCAGTAAGGACAGTAGCTATTAGCTGTCATAAAAGTAGGTAGAAGTTGATAATTGACATCATTGGCTCATTTGCATAATTGATGACAATGGACATTGTAGGAGATAGGAATAACATGGTGGGAGACATAAAACATGAATTAAAAAAATGCAAATTATGATTAAAAGTGTAAATGAATTGTCTTCTGTTTATTCTTAGTTTTAGTGTATTTTTGTTTGTTCTACATTGTTAAATATTAGAGCAGTGACTCAAACTTCGTTATGTGTACCACTAGTGGTTCTGGGGCTTTATCTAATGGTATGCCAGACTCATACTTGATTATTTTTCTATATTCAAACTGTGGGTAATGTTACAGTGGCCCAAGATATTAAATAGATTTGTTAAATAAAAAACATCTGCCTTGTTTTTAATAATTATCTAGGCTTACTACGCTACTGTATTTTAAAGTTGGTCATTATGTTGGTACATGGAGAGCCAAGTGTTTTCTGAAGAGGTACTTTGTGAAAAAAATTTGAGTATCGAATGTGATCAAAAGACTGAAGGGTTGTAATATTCACGAATGAACCAAATCTATGACTGGCTTATTACCTTGAACAATGGGTTTGTTTTCATTTGAAGCGTGACAGTGATGAAACATTTACATTTACTGTATATCGGACTCTGGAAACCAAGGCAGAAACAGCAGAAGCTTTGCACAGAGTTGGTGATTGTCTCCTCTCTGCTCTGACAAGAATGGAAAATGACTTTATTGTCATTGCACTTAAAAGTACAACAACATTTATTTTCAGTAAAACTGTCCAAGAGCCGACACCCAGTTAGGGCACCGCCTGTGAGAAAGGCTCCCAGCAGCAGCGGCTGTTTGTTGAGGACATTAACTGCAGAGTTTTACACGCCTTTTGTGTGTCCAAAACATCCCTTAAATTTGCTAGATTTCTTGCTGGTTGTTTTGGAGAAAGAAAGTTGTCATTTTGGAGAATGAAAGTCACTAGATTTAGCGAGCAAGTCGCAAACACTGCACTGAGGTGTGTAAAAGAGAGACGCAAAGACCCGCCTTACGTTGTTTCTGATTGGTTTAAATTGTGTATGTTTTCCGTGGTTGGTTAAATGTATAGGCACAGAGGATTGATGGCTTGGTTATCTCAATCAACAAATCATAGTTACTCGAACTCAGTCAAGCAGCGAGGACCAAAGTTTATTATTATAAAAAAATATATACACAGTAGTGAATGGGGAATATAAGCATGAGAAATGTCAAGTGTGGCATGCAGCGTGAGAAAGGGTTAAACTGCGTGACTGTTACGCTCAAAGCGTGAGGCTTGGCAGAGCTGCAATTGAAGTGAAGTGAATTATATTTATATAACGCTTTTCTCTAGTGACTCAAAGCGCTTTACATAGTAAAACCCAATATCTAAATTACATTTAAACCAGTGTGGGTGGCACTGGGAGCAGAGGGGCAAAGTGTCTTGCCCAAGGACACAACGGCATTGACTAGGATGGCGGAAGCGGGAATCAAACCTGTAACCCTCAAGTTGCTGGCACGGCCGCTCTACCACAGTCAATAGTAACTAAACAAAAGCATAAACGTCTTTTATGCATTTAAATAATTTTTTGGCCGCAAAGTCCTACTGTGTACAGGGAATCATTCCCTTCATTTGTAAACAATAACACAAATGAAAACATATATGTTTGGTGGCATACAAATGTAATACTGCACTTGGTATCAACACTGTCGATGTATGGATCAATTAATCTTCTTCTTACCGTATGCCTGGCAGTGGTTTGCTAGGAAGTGACAGTGCAGCAATTGTTTTCATTGTATCCTTTCTTCAGACTCCTATTAAACTACAGGACTTGTTATTTTCCTGTCAGTAACTGCTTACTTTCTGCTGTAACGTGCTTCCATCTACACTTCTTAAAGTTTACTAAGCACTCATTTATTGTGTTGTTTCAAGCTACCTTAGTGACTAGATCAACTGTTAGCATGTCTGTTTCTGCCTGCTCTTCCTCTGTGTGTAACACGTTTAGCCTTGTCCTCCAATGATAATAAAATTTAAGAACTGTAGTTTATTTGCCAAAATGGAGGATTGCTGATATGGAGGAGTGGCTGAACACAGTGTATGAAGATAAATAGAAAATCGACAATTAAAAATGTGGAGGATTCTGGGAGAATCGGAATGCAAGACCCAGTGAGGCTCAACCCTTCTTTTTTTGCCAAAAGAGTGCTTAGAAGGAAGTAGGGTGGGCAGAAGGTCATTCCTATAACCAGCTCAGCGGCTTACAAATTAATCTTCCATTTTGTAATGCTCCACAGGTGGTCCTCCGCTACAAGTTGGCCTTTAATGAGTGTGACAACATCCGTGTTCAGGAATGTCCTTTTGCCAACTGCTCGCTGACAGTAGTGTCGGTGGAAAGAGTGGACGAGGACAGTGGTGGTGAGTGGTGTCTGAGAGAGGTGGTGGTGCTGGTGAATACCTCCTCCTCCAAACTCTTTGAGCTACGGTGAGTACTGATACCACCTGTGACCCTCATCTTAATGAGCAGTGACCAATCAAGTCTGTAATCAAAGGCTGACCGGCGGCCAGTGGATCAATGTCACCAATAGAGTTACAGACGTGCTGGCTGTAACCCACGTTGATGTGAGGAATAGGTCATCCGTCAGCCGGCCCAACTCTTCCCCCGTGACCACCATGCTGCCGATACTCAGGTAAGACCTCTCCAGAGTGCTGTCGAAATAAACACCAGCTCCAATAAGAAAGAATGTCTGCAATGTGTCCCTAAGAGTCCCCTCCAATTGCTCGATGAATTGGACGCTGTTGACCTTTGACCCTGAGGGAGACGCAGTGAGGTGCAGATTTGAAGACATCACATCTGTTCTCGGACTTTCATCAGTGAGTGACTCACTCTAAAACAATCCTCCATGCCAGTCCACACACTGTTTCTTCCTTTGTTGTTTATATGCAGTCTTGTCGCTTGACCTTCAGTCCCAGCAACAACACCGTTGAAGGCGCTTATGCCGTCCAGCTGTTGATGGAGGACTTTCCTCGCCAAAACATTACCGTGATTAACGACAGGGAGGTTGAAGTTCTCAGGAATCGCATCAGTCAAATTCCCATCCAGTTTGTCCTGATGGGTGAGAAAGACTGCTTTTTGATTGTTTTTCTCCTCAGTACAAATACTTTAAGAATGATTCTGCATGTGGATGTACAGTGGTTCCTCCAGTGGCGTTCTGCGATGCTTTCCAGCCCGTCGTCCTGAATACTACTGCAGCAAACGGACATTTTTTCTACGCCACCGTCAACAGCAGTGTGCGTTTACCAATCTTTGCACAGTCATTAGGGTAAGATTTTTTTGGAAATTAATGGACCAGTAAAGAAATATATAAAATATATTTGCATCCGAATCGTGATCTTAGTTGTCCCAATTGTAAATCAATTAATCATTTTTAGAAATAAATCTTTAAAAAACATTTTTAGGCTATCTCCATGCTTACTCACTGCAAGTATATGTCAAACGTCAGCAGCCAGGAGGAGCTCTTGTAACATATAACCTGTTTTGAAAAGGTTTAATTATAATTTTCATACCAAATCATATGTTGCAAGAAGTGTGTTGAATCGATTCTGAATCAAATCATCACCCCAATATACGGACCATGAGTTGTTGTAAAGATTCACATCCCTAGTAAACAGTAATGGCTAGCAGATATGGCAACATAGTTTTACAGAATTGCCTGGAGTCTTTTTCCTGGCTACTTGTAAAACTTGTCGAGCGCCGTTGGTCAAATGGGAAAAACTTAGCTTCGCAGTAAAAGGGGATGAACTACCAACCAAAAAGTGCCAGGGAATCTCTGCCTCATTTGAAGCAGACTGAGCGGTTTTCCGTCATACCACGTGGGGTGAAGCGACAAAGATGTTGCGGTGGGGTACGTGTGTGAATGCCGTGTATTTTTTGTGGATGTATTTAGCCTGTAAGCCTACAGAGTGGCTTTTTTCAGCATCCTTGGTACTCTCACAGAGTGTTATGGCGATAACACTCTGTGAAAAAGTCATCAAACAACAGGCGTGTGTCCATAAGAGAGAGAGAAGGAGTTTGTAACGTCTTCATGGGGGTATCTTGAAACCACAACCGTGTTATATTGCTCCAGCCAGGGAAAACAATCCCGATAGGAATGTGTTTGAGCAACCAAAAACAAATTTAAACTTTTCACTGCAAATGTCTATTTCTGGTCCTCAAATCCATCATACCATACATAACAAACGGTGTCGACAAGATGTTGTCCAGTTTGCGATTTTAGTCCAAAATAACAAAATTCTCAGTGCCCGGAGCTCTGCCCATCTACCGATCTTTTGTGGCAGCTTTGGTGTACTTTTAACGATTGCCTGTATTTTCCAATTTGTTGATAGACCAAAGCAACGCTTACCTCAATCAGCAGATGTCCTGTTATCATGGTTCGGAATAGATAGATATCGTCAATGTCCTCGACAGTGCATCCAGAATCCACCAACAACCGTTCCGTCATAGCAAGCAGGTTCTCTAAAACCAAGCTTGTCATCAAGAAGATTTTGTAAATTTTTGTTGAGAGGGCAGTTGAACAACTCCATTGTTTAGAGCAGTGCAAACAGAGGCTCCAAGGAAGTTGAGACAAGGCAAAAGAAACAAACAAGCAGGAGAGATAAGGGAGAGAGAAGGGAAAGTGCCCACCTTCAATGAGTTCCAGAGAGAAATGAGAGAGATTTTGCCCAATGTCAACAATCAGAGAGCAATAAACAGATGGTGGTATGAATTAGTGTGTACTCTCTGGTCGCTGTGGTCAGTAACGTCACAAAGGTCTGTTTTAGCACTTAAACGCAAATATTCTAAAGTTAATTTAAGGTACTTAGGAAAGGAATGATCAGATCTGATTTACCAATTTTCCACCTGAAAAAAGGCTAAACGACAGTTTGTGTGAGGTCTTCTCGACTCTGACGCAGCACTTAATAGAACATCAAACTTGGCTAAATAAAGGAAGTAAAAGTCATAACAATTTACATATTTGAAACACGGAAGGATCATTACCTTTTTTAAGAAGAAAACTATTTGTCTGCACATTATAATATACTACTAATACAAACCCTGTTTCCAAATGAGAGTGGAAATTGCGTTAGATGTAAATATAAACAGAATACAATGATTTGCAAATCCTTTTCAACCCATATTCAGTTGAATGCACTACAAAGACAACATATTTGATGTTCAAACTCATAAACTTTATTTTGTTTTGCAAATAATAATTAACTTAGAATTTCATGGCTGCAACACGTGCCAAAGTAGAGGGAAAGGGCATGTTCACCACAGTGTTACATCACCTTTTCTAAACATTTGGGAACTGAGGAAACTAATTGTTGAAGCTCTGAAAATGGAATTCTTTACCATTCTTGTTTTATGTAGAACTTCAGTCGTTCAACAGTACGGGGTCTCCGCTGTCGTATTTTACGCTTCATAACGCGCCACACATTTTCGATGGGAGACAGGTCTGGACTGCAGGCAGGCCAGTCTAGTACCAGCACTCTTTTACTACGAAACCACATTGTTGGAACACGTAGCTTGGCATTTTCTTGCTGAAATAAGCAGGGGCGTCCATGATAACGTTGCTTGGACGGCAACATATGTTTTTCCAAAACCTGTATGTACCTTTCAGCATTAATGGTGCCTTCACAGATGTGTAAGTTACCCATGCATTGGCCACTAATACACCCCCATACCATCACACATGCTGGCTTTTCATCTTTGCGCCTAGAACAATCCGAATGGTTCTTTTCCTCTTTGATCCGGAGGACACAACGTCCAAAGTTTCCCCCAAAAAATTTAAATGTGGACTCGTCAGACCACAAAACCCTTTTCCACTTTGCATCAGTCCAACTTAGAAGAGCTTAGGCCCAACGAAGCTGGCGGCATTTCTGGATGTTGTTGATAAATGGCTTTCGCTTTGCATAGTAGAGCTTTAACTTGCACTTACAGATGTAGCAACGAACTGTGTTTAGTGACAGTGATTTTCTGAAGTGTTCCTGAGCCCATGTGGTGATATCCTTTCGAGATTGATGTGGGTTTTTGATACAGTGCCGTCTGAGGGATCGAAGGTCATGGTCATTCAATGTTGGTTTCCGGCCATACCGCTTACGTGGAGTGATTTCTCCAGATTCTCTGAACCTTTTGATGATATATTGGACCGTAGATGTTGAAATCCCTAAATTTCTTGCAATTGCACTTTGATAAACGTTCTTCTTAAACTGATTGACTATTTGCTCACTCAGTTGTGGACAAAGGGGTTTACCTCGCCCCATCCTTTCTTGTGAAAGACTGAGCATTTTTTAGGAAGCTGTTTTTATACCCAATCATGGCACCCAACGGTTCCCAATTAGCCTGTATACCTGTGGGATGTTCCAAATAAGTGTTTGATGAGCATTCCTCAACTTTATCAGTATTTATTGCCACCTTTCACAACTTTTTTGTCACGTGTTGCTGGCATCAAATTGTTAAGTTATTAATGATTTGCAAAAAAAAAAATGTTTATCAGTTTGAACATCAAATTGTCTGTGTAGCATATTTAACTGAATATGGGTTGAAAATGATTTGCAAATCATTGTATTCCCTTTATATTTACATCTAACACAATTTCCCAACTCATATGGAAACGGGGTTTGTATTTAAAGAAGACATAATAATGAACACAATTAATGTATCCTCTAAACACACCTGCTGTATGTTGAGCCCCAGCAGTTATTTACTTGCCTCCCTCCCTCGGAGCGTTGAGGGAGGTTTACTGCAAGGTTGATAGTCGGATCTTCCACTATTTGAAGACAGCCCTAAAGTACAGAGTATACTGTACTTACAAAGTACATTAAAGTGGACTGATGGTAGTATTGAATTTGAAAAACATAGGAATGACATCAAATCACCAACACTTTGCAAAGGCTATGTCTACCTTTCACTGCAATTGAATCACTACTCTGTATTTAATTAATATCTTAGGAAAACTCCCCCATTAGGTGGGTAACTGCCCATGCCCTTAATGCAGAGTGGGCACTGAATTCACAGTAGTAATCAATCAATCAATTGATATAATGGAAACATCTCTTGGTACATCAGTTTCTCCGAGCTGCTGTTCTGCGGCCCGTCCAGTATGAACAAGATGATAACGGAGGAAGGATTCGAGCTGTCCTGGAGGCCGTCTGACAGCGACGTAGGCAGAAGTCATCCTGTCTGCTTCGTCATTCAAAACACTGGCGAGTCAGAGAAGTCCGTATTCCTGGTATTGAAAGAGTCAGGTGTAGTTGATTTCCTGCCCAAATGCTTACTTGTTAATGTTGTCTTCCTCAGTAACCTCCAGTCAGAGCTGCGTTGTGTTTATGTGGTGGTTGAACGCGGTAAGTGGTTGTCCGCAGATGACAAACTTCCTGTTTCTTTGAACCAACGGCGTGGCGCAGTAGGGAGAGTGGCCGTGCGAGGGTACCTGGTTCAATCCCCACCTAGTACCAACCTCGTCACGTCCGTTGTGTCCTGAGCAAGACACTTCACCCTTGCTCCTGATGGGTGCTGGTTAGCGCCTTGCATGGCAGCTCCCTCCATCAGTGTGTGAATGTGTGTGTGAATGGGTGAATGTGGAAGTAGTGTCAAAGCGCTTTGAGTACATTGAAGGTAGGAAAGCGCTATACAAGTACAACCCATTTACCATTTATTTAGGACGTTACTTAACTTAAACTAATGGAAGCTGGGTGTGACTTTTGTTTGTAGTTTTGGCTGTCCTTAAAGCCGGGCTCGTCTCCCAAGGCTCGCTGTCCATGGAATTCCTTCGAGAGGTCTTCTTACCACAGGTCCACCAGCTTGCAATAGGTTGGGTCCAAATCAGGTAGATGCAGTTTGAACACCACTTTTGTCTGTCTGCAGCTGACGACAAAGCTGGTGGAGCAAGGATTGCCTCGTTCCTTCACACTGAGACTGGGAAACATCACACTGGAGACATAGCGACACCTGCTGGGCATTAGGCACTGTTCACCATGAATTGATTTACGTGGACCCCGACTTATTGAAGTTGAAAAACTTATTCAGGTGTTACCATTTAGTAGTCAATTGTACGGAATATGTACTGAATTGTGCAATCTACAAATAAAAGTCTCAATCAATCAATCACTCATCTTTCCCAGCTACTTCCTGCAGTGTTGCCAACTTTCCAGCCATTTTTTACTGCTTGTCCATCTCTGGGTCGCGGGGGTGGCTGGAGCCCACTCATTACAAAATACACGCAAAGTGCATCATTATATAGGAAGACTTTGTACATTTATATTTATATTAATAACCGTCTGAAAAACAGAAAGTGAGTAAATGTTCTCTTTTAATCCTTACTCTTGTGGAGTCCACATTTCCCTGCTGTCTTGTTTTCGTTTTCTTCTTTGTATTGCCTCCGGCTCCAATCTGGTTCCACCAAACACTATTATATTTAAACATTTAACAAATTAAAACACAGATGAAGCAATGAGGCAACAAGAGAAGTATCCCACACTTTTCTATTGAAAAGTAAATCTGTACAAAAAATAGGGGCATATACATCAACAATGTATATGCCTAAGCATCTGGACAGAACGCACGCATGCACGCACGCACGCACGCACGCACGCACGCACGCACGCACGCACGCACGCACGCACGCACGCACGCACGCACGCACGCACGCACGCACACACACACACACACACACACACACACACACACACACACACACACACACACACACACACACACACACACACACACACACACACACACACACGTTTACTTCGGACCCCTAATACACTGTATCAGTTGTCTAACAGCATATGTACCAACCCTCAAAGAAAACACAATTTCACCCTTTATTGCAGTTGTAAAACTCATGTATGTTAGCCTCATCACAAAGAAAGGTGCAGACATGTGCAAGTTTATTTGTACTTAATTTTTTATAATTGCTATAGTCATTATTTGACCTGGAAGTTAGCCAAAGCCTGCAAAGTCTTTTGTGCCACAAAATTATTTTTGCTCTATTCACCACTGCACTGTAATCCTATTAGTTATCATATTGGTTGTTTAAACACTTGAATATTTTTAGTTAACCATTAGTACCTATTGTTTACATTTACAAAAAGAGAGATCAAATTCCTTGTGTGTTGAACATACCTGGCCAATAAAGCTGATTTGGACGTTTGATAATTTGTATTTAATAGTGGAAATTAGTTCAAAACAAGGTTAATGTGTTGAAATGCACAAGGAGTTTCACGAAATTAAAAAAATGCTGGCAAAGTTTATCTTTGGTCCATTTTGTTTACCATAAAATACGTAGTGAGTGTTCTTAATCGGTGCCATGTTTCCTCCTCTCCTCATCATCATTTGGCACCTAAACCTCCTGGACCAGCTCATCAAGCCTATCCTCTTACAGGGTGTGGCTGTTAAATTTTTAGGGAGGACATTTAGAAACATTAACTTTCTAACCATACAATAGTACCAAATAATACATTTAATTTTTTGTGCCTTTAGTTCGGTAGTCCCTTACATTTCATTACATAGCCAAGATGGTGACTATAGGTTGTATTTAGTCACATAACTTTTGAACAGAAGGGAACAAACTTGTGGTCGACCAAACCAATATGGCTAATGTGCAGCAAACAGCTTGCAAACTATCCGAGTACCCAAGGGGCCTTGAAATTAACACTAAAAGCAGATACAAGCAAAAAAAAAAAAATCAACCTATGCAATAGAATCGATTCCTATAAGTTATCTAAAAAAGATTTGTTGAATGATCACAAGGATTATCTGTTGGTGGAGTTCCCTGACATGTCAAACTATCTGGGGCGCCAGACGTCATTCTACACGATAAAACAAATGAAAACTTAGAAAAGCATGGAAGCCTACAACTTATTTGTGTGTGGCTGGATCAAGGACATTGTTATGAAGACTCTCGTGCATCATTTTTGCTTGAGTAAGGTTGCATTTCATAATTTAACTTAATTGCAAACAATCTTGAGACTTTGTACTGGTCTATTTGAACAACTTCAAGCTGGCGTCTCATCCATTATTTCCAGGTTGGTGCTGCACAACGCCAGCTGTTATGCCCAACAAATAAAGCAAATACCGTACTGCCCCTTTGTGAAGAATAGGTGCAAATGTGTGGAATTTATGGAACAAGGTAACTTGTGAGTGTTATATTTGAATTGTTGAGCGATCTGTGTAATACAATTTGTTTGCTGGCGCCGGCTGTACGAGTTCATTCATTACATGTCTCTTGCATGGTAACATAAAATTAATGGATTTACAATGGGAAATCTTGTCCGTCTATCTGTGTTGGCCCTGCGATGAGGTGGCGACTTGTCCAGGGTGTACCCCGCCTTCTGCCCGATTGTAGCTGAGATAGGCGCCAGCGCCCCCGGTGACCCCGAAAGGGAATACGCGGTAGAAAATGGATGGATGGATGGATGGATGGGAAATACTTAACTTTAAAAGTATATGAAACAAACAAAGGGATCACTGCAAACTTATGTGTTCTTCAACTTCACTCCCTTGGACTGAAGTGCTATTGAAAAGATCGCCACTTTTCTAGTCGTGTTGTAAAATCTTTTGCCGCTTCTTGATTACCACCTGAGGAACTCTGAATAAACATTTATCCTTTTCGCAATTTTAATGTTCCCAACAGCCTAAAAGAATGCAGGCAACATCAGGGTAATGACAGTGCACTGCATTTTGCTGTACTTTTCTCAGTGTGAACAAGCTTTTGCACTTGAAATGTGAAGTGTAAATACAGAAGACACACCAAACAGGGGACTTCAACATGGGAAAATGTTTTTCAAGCTCTGACTTCTCCTTGGCATTATCAGGAGCCATTAATCCCCCTAAGCAAAGACTGGGTTACAGTGTACGTGTTTTCTGAGGATATGGCGTGGCACACTTCCTGCCCCCTACTTACTGTGTATCGTGTGGGAACTTGGTACGCCTCTGCAGTTTTCTTGTGTCAGGTGGATCGCACACCAACTAGGGAACTTTTCATGTTCCCATATTTCCTGTTTGTAATATGACTGCCTTCTCTTCTTCAGTCATCATGAGGGGCAGTTCTCTCTTCCAGCAGCCATTGAGCTGCGACCGTGCTGGCGTAGATGACGTATGACCATGAAAAACACTTGAAGCATGTAAAAACACACACGTGTTGTGCTAAAATATTTCAATATGACACCATTTACACTATTTCTAATACTTCAGGTTTTAAAAAGTCAATGTATATTAAAAATAATTTAAGTCTGCCAACGTTAATGCGCAGACCTTCAAAGTGCACCAACAGCGACCCAATATGGAAGGATGCGGTACTGCAGGTTGCTGAGTCACGCTCCGGTATCTTCCTTCCTGAGACGCCTTGTGAAGAATAAGAACCAAAGCAATTTACAGTAAAAATGATAGTTTAGTTTAGTATTTATTTGAAGGGACACTGCACAGAGAAATTAAGCTCAAAGAAAAATGTGCCCTGCACCAGATAGCTGCCATACTTGCCAACCCTACCGAATTTTCCGGGAGACTCCCGAATTTCAGCGCTTCTCCCGAAAATCTCCCGGGACAACCATTCTCCCGATTTCCAGCCGGACCTGAGTGAGGACAGCCTGTCATCACGTCCACCTCTTCCTCCATATAAACAGCGTGCCAGCCCAGTCACGTTATAACATCTACGGCTTTTGGAGAGTGCACAACTGCACTCACAACAAGGAGACTATTACATATGTCTCCGTTATCCATGGGTTTATCTATAACCCATAAAGTCAGCAGACACGAGCTATTTCTCAGCGTGGTTATTCCAGCCCGCGGCACTTTAATACA
The DNA here is from genome assembly GCF_033978795.1 of Nerophis ophidion. Taxonomy (NCBI): domain Eukaryota; kingdom Metazoa; phylum Chordata; class Actinopteri; order Syngnathiformes; family Syngnathidae; genus Nerophis; species Nerophis ophidion. Next base: position 24,791,847 of record NC_084620.1, read on the forward strand.
CTGACACACATCATCCGTAATCCCATCATGCATTGCTTCAAAACTAAGGCAAGTAGTAATGTCCAGAAAAAAGACAGTGACAAGAGAATAGAACGAGAACGGACTAAACTTCTTTCCTGCAAATTAAGTGTCACAGATGCTGCCCTCACCTCATACTAGCCAACCCTCCCGATTTTTCCGGGAAACTCCTGATTTTCAGTGCCCTCCCGAAAATCTCCCGGGGCAAATATTCTGCCGGACAAGAGTCTTGATGGCTGCCATGATTGCACGGTCTTTAGCGTACTCTACAACTTGCTGTCGCACCCGCTTTTTGAACTGCATGTCGGTTCAGATACATGTTGTATGCGGCTTCTACAGGCACACGTCAATGACTGCAAGACATACTTGATCAACAGCCATGCATGTCACACTGAGGGTCACTGTAAAAACAACTAACACTGTTACAAATATGCACCACACTGTGAACCCACACAAAACATACCAAACACTATAAAAATGGGACTCATTCCTTGCCTGCTTGGCACTCAGCATCAAGGGTTGGAATTTGGGGTTAAATCACCGAAAATGATTCCCGGGCACGGCACTGCTGCTGCCCACTGCTCCCCTCACTTCCCAGGGGGTGATCAAGGGTGATGGGTCAAATGCAGAGAATAAATTCGCCACACCAAGAGTGTATGACAATCATTGGTACTTTAACTTTTAATTTTAAAACAAGAATGACAAACACATTGCGTGAAAACCTCCACACCATAACACAAGAGCTAACTCTTTGTCTTTGTAGCCTTTTTGCTATTGTGAGAAATACGTTTCGCTAGCAAATTTTAGGCAAAAATCCCTATTTTCAGATTGTTTTCTATGAATTACAAATAAAGTTAAATTGTTCAGTTGGAAGTTGACACCCTACTTAAGCATTGGAATTGTTAAATGGCTTTAAAATGAGCTGAAATACAATTTCAAAATGCTTGTGGAAATTATCCAGTTTAGTGGTTCTCAACTTTTTTTCAGCAAGTACCATCTTAGAAAACACTTCGCTCCCCAAGTGCCACTAATAAAATACAGTAGCATAGTGGTTCTAAATTTCCATTAAAAACAAGGCAGAGGTTTTATTTAACACGTGTATTTACATTTTTTACCACTGTACCTTCCACACAGTTTGAACAGTAACAATGTGTTTGAATATTTCATTATTTGGCATAGCACTACATGGAGCCTGTGTACCATACCAGTTTGAAACGCACTGATCTTGTTCCTTCACATGTTTAGCTGATATGCTGCCATTAAAGAGGAGCCACATCTAGTATGCAACATCTGATAAAAATGTGTCGTCTTAGGGACTTCATAAGTTCAAGTCAAGCACAAAGCTGTAAAACAGTGGTTCTCGAATGGGGTTACACGCACCCCTGGAGGAACTTGAAGGTATGCCAATGGGTACGTGAGATTTTTCACAAATATTCTAAAAATAACAATTTAGGTAGAAACGTCTGAATCTTAAACAGGAACAATAGAGAGTTTGTTACAACAGTTTTATTTACTCATAATCAGATGGTACAAAGTTGTATTGAAACGAAATGTTTACACAGACTGTCTCCGGAGTCAAAAGAAGGTGCACCCTCGTGAAGGAAATAAAGAGCGCACCCAGGCTTGGCCTTCCCTTCTTATTTATACACTCCATGATGGTCTGATTTGTAGCATAACAACTTATTTAACTGTCTAAAGTTCAAATGTCACCCCACCAAAAGAACTGGCACTTGGTCAGGGTGACTTGACCTCTTATGTCTGTCCCTCCAAATGCATTCAGTTTAGAGGTAATCGTAGGACAGAAATTTTCCACTACACAACAATTAAAAATTCCTTTATAAATATATTTATTGATTAATACTTCAACAACAGATGAATGTAAGTTCATAAACTGTGAAAATAAATGCAACAATGCAATATACAGAGTTGACTAGATTTTTTTGTGGACATGTTCCATAAATATTGATGTTAAAGATTTCTGATTTGAGAAGAAATGTTTAGAATTAAGTTCATGAATCCAGATGGATCTCTTTTATAACCCCCAAATAGGGCACTTTAAGTTGATGATTACTTCTATGTGCAGAAATCTTTATAATTGAATCACGTGTTTATTTTTGAAGAATTTTTTTTGTTATTTTTATATATTTTTTTCCCAAATAGTTCAAGAAAGACCACAACAAATGAGCAATATTTTGCACTGTTATACAATTTAATAAATCAGAAACTGATGACATAGTGCTGTATTTTACTTCTTTATCTCTTTTTTCCAACCAAAAATGCTTTCCTCTGATTAGGGGGCACTTGAATCAAAAAAATGTTCACAGGGGGTACATCACTGAAAATAGGTTGAGAACCACTGCTGTAGACGACCAACTTTGCCCCCCCCCCAAAAAAACGAACTTTCATAGTGAGAAAAAATACAAATGAAGGAATGGCATTTATTTTTCCAAGGGGAGCTCATTGTTAGTAGAAGTAAATGTAAAAATAATCATCTAGAAAGCATGACGACATGTTCTGTTTGAGTAAATTTTTAATGACTTGAAAAATCTCTCGCTAAAGTAAATGTAAAGTGATACTGTACTATGTAAATTAAGTAAGACAAGAAAATGGCGGCCTTTTTTGAAACTCAGTCAGAGATGGAGCCTTGGGTTGATCCGCTCGATTTCTGTTCACGCTGATAATATTTCTGTGGAAAGACAGCATACACGCTCATTAGGAGCAGATGAATACATGATGATGAATCATTAAATGTACCTTCAGGTTGTTGTAGTGTCTCTTACTGCTGCAGTGCTTTTCTTTGGCTGTGCTCTCTTTTAGGTAGAAAATGGAGCAAAGTTCACAGAAATAACCATGTTTGGGCACCACAAACTCTGTACCTGCACATAAGAAAAGGAAATGAAGAGTTGATCAATTGTACTAAAGTGAAATTTGGAACTATAAGAGTGTGTCATACCGAGAGGGTTGTTGGGTTTGAACGCTGGCAGTTTAAAGTTTGTTGAAACATATGGAGACTGAGAACGTGCTCGCTTTGTTTCTGTAGCAATAATGTCCGCCTCCCCTTTGCTCCCAATTGTAGTCTGTCTAAAAGATAAAGCTAAGTCCTCCTCCCTCTCTTTGTCCTGGTGGACGCTTGGCGAGGAGGTAGCTGGATGGTCTTTTATGATTGCTTCTATCCCTCTGTTGGTGTTCCCCTCTGCGAAAGAACAACATAAGGAAGCGGAAGGGGCAAGCGGTGCTACTTTGTGACACTGTGATGCTAACCAGGACTTTGTCTGCGTCTCTTCCAGCTGGGCGGGGTCATGTCTTCCGACTGTGCCTCTTCAACCCGTCCCACCTGATCCAGCGTCACAAAGGCCGTGTTGGCATCTAATGCGCAAAAAGAATTTAAATTTCATATTACCATAAACAAACCAACAAAGTGTGTGTAGATATATAGGAAAAAACACCTGTGTTTTTCTCGTCGTCCTCGTCGTCATCATCATCTTCGCCGCCTGCTCCGTCTAAAGTCAGCAAAGTCTACAAGAACCAACAAATGACCTTTAGTAATGTCACTCATGAAAGCTAAGTATCTCCACAACAGAATGAAAAATATCACCTGATTGTTCAGACAGTCCTCTGATTGATCTTCCTCGCTATGTTGGCGGGGAGAGTGTGTCTTCTGTTGAACCTTTTTTTCTTCCTCCATTACAATCTCATCCAGAGTGACCAGAGCTTGTAGCTCCCTGTCAGAAATGTCATCCAAAGTGAGCAGCTTTTCTTTATCCTTACTTCCTTCACATGGCTTCCTTTCCTCTGTTCCCAGGGTCATCTCCTCTACTACATCTGGGTTAAGCTTTCGCTCCCTTGCTCGCCTCTTCAGCTCCTCCTCCTCGGCCATGTCGTCAGAAAAATTATCCTCTTCCTCGCTCACTTGGTCGAGCTTCCAAACGCTGCTGTCTTTGTTAGGGTGCATTAGTTTGGGCTTGTCTTTCGCTTTCACGTCAGTTTCCAGTTTGAGCTTTTCACATGTGCTGACAGAGATGATGTCCTCACTAGGTTCTTCCTTAATGCTACTACACACTTTTTCACTAAAACTATCTACAACTTGATATGTGCCTTCCTCATATCGGCTGTCATTTATGTCCTCCTCCTTTGGACTATTGTGATCATGGACCGTCTCTTCCTCTACAGAATCAAGGACCTGGAATGTGGCCTCTTCTTCATTACCAGCATCTTGTTCCTGCTTTTCTAAAGAGACATCATGATGATGCTCACAAGAAGTCTGTCTGGTTTTTTTGGCTCTACCTTTCCAGTTATGCGGGGGCACTTCTTCAGGCTCCACCTGTGCAACCTCGCTTACCTTGTCCTTTGTCACTAGGCTTGTGTGTCTTTTCTGGCGTCCTTGTCGAATGTGCTTAGTAGATTGTGATGTTTCCAAATCATCTTGAATCCCCTTCTTATTACCATCTAAAGGCTCTACTTCAGCTGGACCTTCATTCAAAGAATCCATATTACTTGTCTCTAACTTTTCAAGTTGGTTGTCAGTCATAACCTCCTTTGGACTATTGAGATCATGAAGCGTCTCATCCTCTACAGAATCAAGGACCTGGAATGTGGCCTCTTCTTCAATGACAGCATTTTGTTCTTTCTTTACTAAGGAGGTATCTTGATGATGCTCACCAGAGGTCGGTCCACTTCTCTTTTTGGCTCTGACTTTCCATTCGGGCACTTCTTCAGCCTCTGCCTGTTCAATCTCTCCCACCTTGTCCTGAGTCACTAAGCTTGGGTTTTTTTTCTGGCGTCCTAGACGAGTGCGCTTAGTACATTGTGATGTTTCCACATCTTCATCTTGAATGTCCTTTTCATCACCACCTGAAGGCTCTACTTCGGCTGGACCTTCATTCAAAGAATCCATAATATCTGTTGTTTCCTTCTTAAGTTGGTTGTCAGTCATATCTTTCTTTGGACTTTTGTGATCGTGGAGCGTCTCGTCCTCCACAGAATCAAGGACCTGGAATGTGGCCTCTTCTTCATCGCAAGCATTTTGTTCTTTTTCTAAGGAAGCAACATGATGATGCTCACCAATGGTCAGTCTGCTCCTTTTCTTGGCTCTGCCTCTCCAGTTGGCAACTTCATCAGGCTCTACCCGTTCGACCTCTCCCACCTTGTCCTGAGTCACTAAGTTTTTAGGGTTTTTTTGGCGTTCCTGTCGAGTGCGCTTAGTACATTGTGATGTTTCCACACCTTCATATTGACTCTCCTTTTCATCACCATCTAAAGGCTTTACTTCAGCAGGACCTTCATTCAAACAATCCATAGCATTGGACTCTTCCTCAAGTGGGTCGTCAGTGGACTTTGGACTATTGTGATCATGGAGCGTCTCTTCCTCCACAGAATCCAGGACCTGGAATGAGGCCACTTCGTCCTCACCAGCATTTGGTTCTTTTTTTTCTAAGGACACATCACGATGATGCTCACCAGAAGTCATTCTGCTTCTTGTTATGTGTCTGCCTCTCCTGTTGGTCAGGGATGCTTCTTCATCAACTTCTCCCACCTTATTAAATTTTTTCAAGCTTGTATCGTCTTCAGAAGAGGAAGAGAAAGGGGGTCTTGTCTGGCGTTTTTGTCGAGTGCGTTTAGCATGTTGTGATGTTTCCTCAGCTTTATCTTTGGCCCTTTTCTTATCATCATCATCATCACCACTTAAAGGCTGTTTCTTGGATGGATCTTCATCCATACAATCTACAACTTCCTTCTCATGTCGATTGTCAAGCATTTCCTCCTTTGGACTTTTGTGATCATGGAGCATCTCTTCCTCTAAAGAATCCAGGACCTGTAATGTGGCTTCTTCTTCATCACCAGTACATTCTTCCTGTTTTAAAGAAGCATAATGATGATGCTCACCAGAAGTCAGTCTACTTTTTTTGGCTCTGCCTCTCAATTTGGGCGGATACGCTTCTTCATCATCAACCTCTCCCACCATATCCAACGTCACCATGTTTGTGTTGTCTTTCGAAGGGGAAGAAAGAAGTTGTCTTGTCTGGTAGTGTTGTCGAGTGCGTTTTGCATGGCAGGATGTGTCTTCGGCCTCATCTTTGTCCTCCTTATCATCACCGTCTAAAGGTTTTTTTCCAGCTGGATCTTCATTCCAAGATTCCATGATATTATTTGACTCTTCCTCCTCATGTTGGTGGTCAGTCACATCCTTCTTCGGACTATTGTGATCAGATCGGGGCTCTTCCTCAACTGAATCCCGGACCTGGATTGTGGCTGCTTTCTCTTCATCACAAGCATCTTGTTCCTTCTTTTCTAAGGAGACATCCTGATGATGCTCACCAGAGATCAGTGTGCCTCTCCAGTTGGGCAGGGATGCTTTGTCGTCAACTTCTCCCACCTTATCCACTGTCAACAAGGTTGTGTTATCTTCTGAAGAGGAAGGAAACGAATGTCTTGGCTGGTGGTGTGGTCGAGTGCACTTAGTATGTTGTGATGTTCCCACAGCCTTATCTTTACCCTCTTTCTCATCATCATCACCACCATCTTTGGCTGGACCTTCATCATGGAGCATCTCGTCTTCCAAACAGTCCAGGACCGTGAATGTGGCTTCTTCTTCATCACCAGCGTCTAAGCGGTCATCTTCACTTTTAGTGGTTTCGACTGATTTCTTAGGTCTTCCCCTTCCTCTTGTAGCTGGGGGACTCTTCTGTTTGTCTTTGTGGACAGGTTTAACTTTCTTGGTTGGTGTTTCTTTTCTGGTGGTTTCCTGTGAAGTTCTCGTCCTTTTCCTTGTTGGTGTCATTTCTTCATGACCTCTTTTCCCACTAGGGGCATCTTTTGTTGGGGGCCTTCCTCTTTTTCCTCTGCTGGATCTGGTTGTGATGCTGGGTTCTTCTTGTACTTTCTCAGTGTCAACAGAGTCTAAGATATGGAAAGTGGTCTCCTCATCCTTTATGGTTGAACCCTGGATCTTCCCTCGGGTGCTCCTCCTCCTATCTGGTGTCAATCTGCTGCTTGACTGTTGAACTTGGATATAATCAACAACCAGGTACTTCTGCTCAGCTTTAGGAGGTTCGGAGGTGGTGGGGTCCTTTACCTCAGCCTGATGCGTTTTTGAAGACTCATGTTCTTCTCTCTTGGATGCTCTGATTGAAGAAGTCACCCCACGCTCACTGTCAACTTTATTCTTGGTGGAAGTTGGCTGCTCTTCCACAGAATCAATCACCTGGTATGCTGCCTCTTCTTCTTCTAGTGAACTCATAGGGTCTTCTTTACAGAGCAGGCTTCCCGAGGTATCTCGAGGGTGTTTGTCATTGTCGTTTTTGTTTGTTTGACAGGATTCTGCTATCACCTTCTTATCATCTTTGTTTGTCTTCTGCTCGTCTCCTTTGTCTTTTAGAGGAGACATGAAAATATATTTGTTTGCTTCATCTACATTTATGGGTGTGTCAACTTGTGGAGAAGTCTCCTCTTCCTTGCAAATTTGTTTTGTGTCATTTTCAAGCTGGCTGATGGGATGCTGCTCTGGAGTTACTTGGACCTCAGTAGCGCCATCTCCAGAGATATTAAGCTCCTTGAGGCTGCGGTCTTCTGAGGAAGGTTTCTCTTCATCACTCACGCTGTCCAACACTTGAAAGTTTTCCTTGATTGCGACAGTTATCATTCTATCTTTTTGAGATTCAGCCTTTAACTCTTCAGGTTTGAAGGAGCTTTTTGACTTTTGAGACATTGAATGAGAAGATGGACTGCATTTGGATAAGCTTCTTGTGGAGGATAAGGGGCATTCAGAACTCATTGACTCTTTTGAGGTTCTGGTGTTGGTTTGTTTAGAAGTCAGGTTGGAGGAGAACTCAGTAGAACTTGTTTGGTCTTTTTCCTCCCCAACTTCATCCACAGTAACAAATTCATCCATTTTGAAAGGTTCACAAAACAGTGCCCAAGGAGGAATGCGGTCTTCAGTAAAGTCCACCTGAGATTAGATGGAAAAGACAGAAATAATGAAAATTAACAGTTTACTTAAATAATATATTGTTTATTTTATTTTCTCAGGCTTGCAGTGTTTTCACTGGCTTCCAATGAAAAAGACAAGAAACAATAAACAAGGAAATTGAGCTACCACAACTTACCCCTGCCTTGTCTCTTTTTCTACAGGAGGGAGCAGCATAAGGACCCACTGAGGCTCCCGGTGCTCCATCTTCCACTTTTGCTGTCATTTTCTTTTTCTTCTTGGCCACTGTTTTACCAACGTCATCTTTAGCCTTAGTTTGTTGTTGTGCCACTTTTGTTGTTCTTTCAGGGACAGCTGATGGAGCAGCAGTAACCGTGGAGCACACAGCAGCCTGGAAGCTGACTTTCTTCCTGTCCGTCTCAGGGCACAATGTAATCACACTGTGATCCATCAGACGCCTTTTCAAGGTATTTACACTGAAATCAAATCCAAACAAAGACCTAGCACCAGGTTTTACGTTTTCTATTACCATGACAAACACATTATAATCCATACCTCTCAAAACCTTTAACTTCACACCTGAAAACCAGAGCAAGGAGAAATATTGCTATCAAAATGCTTTGTCAAAAGGCTGCATACACACATGCATGGGCACACACACAATGAGATAGCACACCTACCGCAATTTTGTTGACAAATCATTGGATTTCTCCTCCATACACTTAACGCCTGTAGTGTCGGCCATTTCGATGCATATCTGTGGTGTAGATAGCAAGAGACAGAGAGCAATATATAGAGACAGATCGACAAAAAGATTTATAGAGATAGAAGGATATTTATGGAGAGAAGGCAAATCCTTTTTCTGATAGACACATGACACCTGGAGTAATTTGGATTGACAGTATTTGTCATGTACCCGATTATCCAGAGGCAGGAAGTTGACAACTTCTGCATGAGATGTGACAACACCTAATACATGTTTAACAATGTACTGGTTGCTCCTGGAGACATTCACACAAAGCAGGCGCTCGGCCAACGTCTCCACTTGTCCAACGCGCTGAAAGGAATAAAGCAAAGCATTCCTGAGGATCGACTTCCACTTCCTTTGTCACTAGCTCCTGGTTCACTCACAGCATTGCTCAGCTGCATCAGACTTTTGTACAAGTTCTCCTGTCAACAGAGTACATGTGAAATGATTAGTAATGTCATCGTAGCACCTTGACTGGTGTTTCCCAGAGACCATACCTCGCTGCTTTCTGGACACATGGGTGACAGGACAAAGTGCACAGAGAGGTTTTTGGTTTGGTCCGACACTCTCGTTTTCAAGTGACTGTTGAGAAATCGGCAGCAGGCGCTCCAATCACTGAAATGCACAAAGCTCTGCAAACCAAAATAGGCGGGATGAGCACATGTCCAAACAGTGTGTATGTCAGGTGATGGTTGGAGTGTGCTCACCCTCTTCTGGGTTGGCAGCACGATCACATTGTAGTACAGAGACTGAAGGTCCTTCTGGGAAATATATGGCCACACCAGCTTGGCCACTTGCTCGTAACTATAGTCTGCATTAAAACCTGTCAACATGATCGTGGGAGCTGTCACACCTCGACGCTCGGCCTCATAAATGTCAGCTTCTTCTTTGATAGTCAGAAACTCTGCAAAGACCACCACATGTGAGAGACGGCAGCCTCATTCCATGAGCCCATTGGTTACATCTCTGTGGGCTCTCACCTGGGATACTAAACCAGCAAGATGTTGTTGGGAACAGGTAGGGTTTCTGTGGTATGGTCAGCAAGAATGGAGAGTAGCTTCCCTCCGGAACACTGAAGTCTAATGTAGGAAGCGTTGCCCTGGCAACCGCTAAACTGCTGTCTGGCATGGCTTTCTCAGGAAGCATTGTTACTGTGAAGAAAAGCAAGCTTGCTATCGCTGCCTTTAAATTTCATATGATGTAGTCAGTCTGTCCCAGTGATCTTACGTGGAGCAGGGCATTTTATTTCAGGACACCACATCCTGTGGACCTCGTAGGCAGGACACCGATTCAGCAAAGAGCACCACACTCCGAAGCGATCAGCATCACAATCAGTCTCAAACTCAACAAATAGCTGCAACAAGCAGATTGAATATGACTAACCCATTCAGCATTGACATATCAGCAAGACATCTACGCACCTTTTTAAGGAGAGGCAGGAAGTTTTTGACAAAGCCGATCTTCCTTAAATCTTCCCGGAGGCTGATAGTCTCACTTGGAGAGATGTTCTTGATGAAGATAGTTCTCGACTTAAAGTCACTCACAGGCTGGAGTTTCAAAGGTAAAAGGATTAAAAGACAGAAAAATAATCCTTACATTCACAATGTTTTTATTTACTTACATAATTCATTATAGTCATCAGCGATTGGTAAAAACGAGCCTGGAACAAAAAATATTTGACTCAGTAACTAATATTGGCCCCTCCACAGCATTCCAAAGTGCTTACTGCGTACCGGCCACATGGAGACATATGTACCCAACACATGCAGTTGCAGTTTCTTTCTACAGCCTTTGAGTGCAAATGTTTTGTTCCTGCTAGCGATGTAAGCAGCCAGAACATCCTTTGCTTTCTCCATCTGAACAAATGCCTGAAGGTCACAAAGAGACATCCAATGAAGTCATTCATTAAGTGCTTTTGTGTCCATTCACATCTGGTAAGTGCACTGTTGTATAATCTAAGGGTGAAACGGTACGTGTATTTGTATTGAACCGTTTCGGTACGGGAGGTTCGGTTCGGAACGGAGGCGCACCGAACGAGTTTCCACACGGACATATTAAGTAGCGCACCGCACGGACAGACATAAGTAGCATACCCCACGTTGTGTAAACAATGCACACCGAGGCACAACACAAGTCATGCTAGCAACGACCGGGCTACGACAAAATGCAAAAGCCAGAGCTGGAAGACCCTCCTGCCTCATTAAGATCTCCCATTTGGAAACACTTTGGCCTTGCGGTGTGATACAACAATGGAGGAAAAGAGGTGGACAAAGTGAAAGCGGTTTGCGGACATTGTTCGGCAGCAGTAGGGTATGCTTCTGGCAACAGGTCAAAGATGCTAACCCATTTGAAGCGGAACTACCCCCAGAAGAGAAAGACGAGCGTGGTGCAAACAATGCTCCCCACCGCATTCAATCTGCCTCTCCTCGGCAAGTTAGACAGGGCTAAAGCAATAAAAAATGCTGTTGGTGTTTTTATATCAGCAGATTTAATTAAGACCATATTGCATTAAAAAATAGATTTTGACCCACTTCTATGGTGGAAGAACAATGAGCCCATATATCCTCTTACTGCCAAGTTAGCCAGGCACTACTTTGCCATACCTGCTACCTCTGTGCGCAGCGAAAGGGTATTTTCCACAGCTGGAGACATTGTAACTGCAAGCAGGTCTGCTCTTTCTGCAGACAACGTAGATAAACTAATTTTTCTGGCCAAAAATATGAAGATTGAGTGAAAGTTATCAGGGTTAAAGACTGGGGGAAAAAAACAAAAGTTAATCTGAGGCTGAGTTGACAGTTGAAACTGTTTAATGTTGCACTTTTCATATGTAGAAGAAAAGTGTTGTCATTTTTTTTAATCCGAGCAACAACTTGAAGCAGTTTAATGTTGAACTTTATATGTAGAAATGTTGCACTTTATATGTAGAAAGGTTTTGTTAAGAAACCAATTCTGAGCCTTATCTTATGTAGTTCTTATTTTATATATGGGGACGACATCGACCCTGGCAATCGACCCTGTGTGTATATGTATGTTATTGTTATCCTTAGAATTCATGACTGCCTGCTGTTGCACTGATCAGCCTAGTGGTGGCTCACATCCATCACACAGTTATTTCTATTTTTGGGCAGAATTATTATAGTGTTTCCAACGTTAAAAGAATAAAGCCATTGTTTACAAAATTGGTAAATAAATAACCAGAAAATGTTTTTTTAGTTTTTTTTCTTACTGTACTGAAAATGAACCGAATCGCGACCTCTAAACCGAGTTATGAACCGAACCAAGACTTTTGTGTACTGTTAGTTACACCCTTAGTATAATCATTAGAGTAATTCACAGTGCCTACTAAGGCTGCAAAAAACAAGATCTTATTTCTAAATAAGGATTTATTTCATTTTACTAAACAGGTAGCATCGCTAACAAACGCTGCCATTTTACTTAAATAATCATGTTGCACTCTACTTCAGTCTCGCCAGCCAGGGCGAGTTGGCTTTACTGCCCCGGGTTCTGACCTAATAACAGCAAACGCCACTGGTCATCAATTATCACTATCACATTACTTCTAGAACGTTTCTTCTATCACACTGTAGAGTGAGCCAGCGAGCCATGTCTCATTGCCTTTTATTTTCAGCCTTCTTCAACTCTCTTAAGGAAGTCCTCGTCAATGGTCCTTCGGGGACCTTCCATAAAGAACGTTAGAAGACAATTTCAAGTATCTTCAAATCAGCACAAGATAATGAGGAGTCTTATAAAAATGACAATCACTCTATAAAAAAAGTGCCTTTCTTGAGTTCTTTGGAATGTAAGCACATGGCCCTGAATATGGTGTGTGTGTGTGTGTGTGAAAATATCCCTCACAATATAAATCTCAATAGTAAGCAAGAAAAATGTCATGTCCAGAATCATGTAATAGCCACACATACCATGCACGTTTGAGGAATAACGTAGATTGATTGATAGATTGAGATGTTCTTGTCTGAGTACTTAAATCCAAACGGTTCCAACAACCGGGCGATGTCTTCCTCACTGTAGGAACCGTCATATATGGGCAGGTGCGTGATCAACAGCTGCCTCTTGTTGAGTGACTGAAACTGGACAAACAGAACATTGTGATTATTCTTTTACTTCAATATGCCAACAAGACTGTTATAAAGTGAAGTTCTTACCCTTGCTGACAAGCAGGTTTTCTTTTTGAGGCATACTGCAACAGACAATGTTACAAATAAATACCAGCTAGTAAATCGTTGACGTGTCAGACTCACTGATTCTTTTTTGAAGCAGATGTTGTTCCATCATCTCTCCAATGGTGAGTGTGGTTGCAGCCTCAGCGCTGTGTGATGACATCACATCCTGCACCACTGCTGCCTTAGGTGGAGTCTTGGATGCTGTTGTTGTGGAAAAGACTTAATGAACAAGTAACTGGTTTGTCAACATTTAGGTGGCAAACCAACCTTGTTCCTTCTGTTTTTGTTTTTTATCTCGTGCTTGTTTTAGCTTTGCGTTCCCATCAGCTAAACCTTGCCGAATCATTAATAAATCCCCTTTGGGGGTCGCCGGTGGAACTGCTGATTCCACTCGGGGCTCAGTACTTTGCTGGTTTTTCACACTTTTGTCAGATTGGGGTTCGGCCTTTGTGAAAGTGTCCACTACCATTGGTTCTGGAAACTCGGATTTTGGAGCCCCTGCTTGCTCTGGTGAACATGCCAAGTTTGCCGTTCCAAAATCACCTGCTTCTGGTGGTGTGGTCTTGGCCTTGGCGGTGTGGTCTCTTGGAGGTTCTGTCATGCTTGCTCGTGCGACATTGGCCATCTCTGGTTGTGTAAATGGCGCTTTTGGAGGTTCTTTCACCCTTGTTGGTCGAACATCAGCTGCTTCTGTAAATGCGGTCTCGGCCGTGGTGGTATGGTCTTTTAGAGGTTTGGTCAAGCTTGCTAGTCCAACATTGGCTGCTTCCGGTTGTGTGGTCTGATGTCTTGGAGCTTCTATAATACTTACTGGTCCAGCATTGGCTACTTCCGGTTGTGTGGTCTGGTGTCTTTGATGTTCTGTCACGCTTGCTGGTCCCGCATTGGCTACTTCTGGTTGAATGGTCTGGTGTCTTTGAGGTTCTGTCACGCTTGCCAGTGTCGCATCGACCACTTTTGGTTGTGTGTTTTTCTCTCTGGTGGCAATCAGCTCAGACGAGATCTTAATATCGTGTTGCTTTTCTGCAGTTCTACATTTCAATGGCTCCTCCCCTTCTTTAAGGGAAGTTCCTGATGCAACACTTTTTAGAGTTTCACATTTGGGTGCTTCTCTAATGACCTTTGACCCTTGAGCTGACTTAACAGTTAAGGTAGTTTTTAACTTTTTTTTTACTGGACCTTTCTTCTTAGCTCCTATCACCGTCTTGGTGACCTGCTTGCATGAGACATTCTTTGTTTTGGAAACCAACTTTTTTGCAGAAAGTACAGCACGTTTTGCAGAGGGGGTGCTAGCAGATTTAGATGTCTGAGTGGTAGAGGCACTGTTTGAAGCGTCAGGTTTTCTGGCAAAACAATGAAAGGATTTATGCAGCCTTACTTTTTGTATTTTACGAGGCAGGCCAGATACAACTTTTTCCTGTCCGGTATCAATATTGCAACTTTGTATATCAGCTGATACAGATACTATGACTACACTTTTCTTCTTTTCTGTAATAGCAATAGATTTTTATTCTCGTACTTTGCTAAATGTAGACATAAAACAAAATGTATATATATAAGAGGGTTTCCCACACATTCATTTATTTGTGGCGGCCCGCCACGAACGAATTATGGCCGCCACAAATAAAAAAATAAATAAATAAAATAAATTTTTTAAAAAATACATTTTTTTTTTTTTTTTTTCCGGCTTTTGACTCGCTCGACCGCTCATAAAAGCAATGGGACTCTGTCTGTGAATGGAGCTTGTAGTTAAATATTATACAAATATGTACATAAATATGTACATAAAGTGTTGTAATTATATTGAAACTCCGCGTTCTTCTTGGTCATCGCCGCCGCTGCAATCCAATTCAAAACCAAACCTGACCCAGCACCACTCAGAACTGCAATAAACAGAGCAATTGAGGAGAAACAAACACGACAGAACAAACCAAAAGTAGTGAAAGATAAATGAATATTATCAACAAGAGTATCAATATTAGTTATAATTTCAGCATAGTAGTGAATAAAAATCCCTCATTGACATTATCTTGTTATTAATAAAAAAAAAAAAAAAAAGAACAATAATGTCACAGTGGCTTACACTTGCATCGCATCTCATAAGCTTGACAACATACTGTGTCCAATATTTTCACAGAGATAACTCATCATTTTGGTTCGTTTAATAGTTAAAACAAATGTACATTATTGCAATCAGTTGATAAAACATTGTCCTTTCCAATTTTAAAAGCGTATATAAATATATATATACACACACACACACACACACACACGCACACACACACACACACACACACACACACACACACACACACACACTTGTGATCAAAATTATTCAACCCCCACAGAATTTTGGTGTTTTAGCAAGTTGGACATTTATTCCGTATTTTGTTTATAGTCATATCAAATAAAGATGTGTCAAATAGATAAATGCAACTTAAATTGTAACAATGTATTTTACAAAATACCAAAAAAAGAAATTTTTCTTAATATCTCATTGACAAAATGTTTCAACCCCCTAGTTACATGCATCTTTAGTACTTAGTAGAACACCCTTTGGCAGTAATTACATCCTTCAAACGTGATACATAACCGGACACAAGGTTCTTGCAACGATCTACAGGTATTTTAGCCCATTGCTCTTGGGCAAATGCCTCCAGTTCATTCATATTCTTGGGCTTGCGTGCTGCAACTGCCTTCTTCAAGTCCCACCACAGCTTTTCTATAGGATTTAGGTCTGGCGACTGTGAAGGCCACTCCAGAGTCTTCCAGCCCTTCTTCTGCAACCACTCTGATGTTGATTTGGAGGTATGCTTGGGATCGTTGTCCTGTTGGAAGGTCCAACGTCTCCCAAGCCTCAGCTTCGTCAATGACTTCATGACATTTGCAGCTAATATATCCTGGTAGGGGCTTCACGGTGGCAGAGGGGTTAGTGCGTCTGCCTCACAATACGAAGTTCCTGCAGTCCTGGGTTCAAATCCAGGCTCGGGATCTTCCTGTGTGGAGTTTGCATGTTCTCCCCGTGAATGCGTGGGTTCCCTCCGGGTACTCCGGCTTCCTCCCACTTCCAAAAACATGCACTTGGGGATAGGTTGATTGGCAACACTAAATTGGCCCTAGTGTGTGAATGTGAGTGTGAATGTTGTCTGTCTATCTGTGTTGGCCCTGCGATGAGGTGGCGACTTGTCCAGGGTGTACCCCGCCTTCCGCCCGATTGTAGCTAAGATAGGCGCCAGCGCCCCCCGCGACCCCAAAAGGGAATAAGTGGTAGAAAATGGATGGATGGATATCCTGGTAGGAAATAGAATTCATAATGCCTTGAACGCGCTGGAGATTCCCGGTACCTGAGGCAGAGAAACAGCCCCAGAGCATGATTGACCCCCCACCATGCTTAACAGTAGGCAAGGTGTTCTTCTCTTTGTAAGCTTCGTTTTTTCTCCTCCAGACATAACGTTGATTCATAGGTTCAAAGAGTTCCACTTTTGTCTCATCACTCCATAGAACAGTTTCCCAAAACCTTTGGGGTTTGTCCAGATGATTTTTGGCATAGTGGAGTCTATTTTCTTGTGCCTGGTAGTCAGAAGTGGGGTGCGCCTGGGTGTTCTGGCATGGAGGCCTTCATCTCATAGTGCGCGCCTTATTGTCTGGGACGAAACCTGCGTTCCCCCCTCTGCAATGTCCGGTTGTAGTTCCTCAGCTGTTACCCGGGAGTTTTTCACCACTGTACGCTTCTAATACCGGACAGCAGTTGCACACAGCATCCTCTTTCTACCACGCCCAGGTAGTGTTTCCAATGTGCCTTTAGCTTTAAACTTGCAAATTATGCTCCGAACTGTGTCTCTTGGAATGTGTAATGTCTTTGCTATTTTCTTATATCCCTATCCTTTCTTATGAAGAGAAATTACCTCCTCTCTTGACTTCTTTGACCACTCCCTGGACTTCACCATGTTGCAAATACACCATTGACCATCTACAAGAACCTAAGCGTCACAGTCTTTTTCAATCAGTTTAATTGTTGTTCGTTATGGTTCTAATCACATCTACAGGTGTTTTCAACACCTGATTGAAAAGACCTTATTCAAATTCTGTTCTTAAGAGTCATGATCTTCAAGGGGTTGAATAATTTTGTCAATGAGATATTAAGAGAAATGACACTGTTTGGTATGTTACAAAATATAATGTTTTAATTCAAGTTGCATTTGTCTATTTAATGCATCTTTTTTTGATATGACTATAAACAAAATACGGAATAAATGTCCAACTAAAACACCAAAATTGTGTGGGGGTTGAATAATTTTGATCACAACTATATATAAGGGCTGCGAATCTTTGGGTGTCCCACGATTCGATTCAATATCGATTCTTGGGGTCGCGATTCGATTATATATCGATTTTTTTTTTATTCGATTCTCGATTCAAAAACGATATTTTTCCGCTTCAAAACGATTCTGTATTCATTCAATACATAGGATTTCAGCAGGATCTACCCCAGTCTGCTGACATGCAAGCAGAGTAGTAGATTTTTTTTTAAAAAGCTTTTATAATTGTAAAGGACGATGTTTTATCAACCGATTGCAATAATGTAAATGTGTTTTAACTATTAAACGAACCGAAAATATGACTTATTTTATCTTTGTGAAAATATTGGACACAGTGTGTTGTCAAGCTTATGAGATGCGATGAAAGTGTAAAAATGTCTAATGATAATGTCAATGAAGGATTTTTAATCACTGCTATGCTGAAATTATAACTTATATTGATACTGTTGTTGATAATATTAATTTTTGTTTCACTACTTTCGGTTTGTTCTGTGTCGTGTTTGTGTCTTCTCAATTGCTCTGTTTATTGCAGTTCTGAGTGTTGCTGGGTCAGGTTGGGTTTTGGATTTGGATTGCATTGCTATGGTATTGCTGTGTAGTGGTTTGTTGGATTGATAAAAATAAATAAATAATAATTTTTAAATAAAAAAAAAAAAATCGATTTAAAAAAAATGAGAATCGATTCTGAATCGCACAAAATATTCGATTTTTTCCCACACCCATAACATATATATAGATATAGATATATATATGTACACACACACACACACACACACACACACACACACACACACACACACATACCCCGTTTCCATATGAGTTGGGAAATTGTGTAAAACCGAATACAATGATTTGCAAATCCTTTTCAACCCATATTCAATTGAATGCACTACAAAGACAAGATATTTGATGTTCAAACTCATAAACTTTATTTTTTTTCTTTGCAAATAATATTTAACTTAGAATTTCATGGCTGCAACACGTGCCAAAGTAGTTGGGAAAGGGCATGTTCACCACTGTGTTACATCACATTTTCTTTTAACAACACTCAGTAAACGTTTGGGAACTGAGGAAACTAATTGTTGAAGCTTTGAAAGTGGAATTCTTCCCAATTCTTGTTTTATGTAGAGCTTCCGTCGTTCAACAGTCCGGGGTCTCCGCTGTCGTATTTTATGCTTCATAATGCGTCACACATTTTCGATGGGAGACAGGTCTGGACTGCAGGCGGGCCAGGAAAGTACCTGCACTCTTTTTTTACAAAGCTACGCTGTTGTAACACGTGCTGAATGTGGCTTGGCATTGTCTTTCTAAAATATGGAGGGGCGTCCATGAAAAAGACGGCGCTTAGATGGCAGAATATGTTGTTCCAAAACCTGTATGTACCTTTCAGCATTAATGGTGCCTTCACAGATGTGTAAGTTACCCATGACTTGGGCACTAATGCACCCCCATACCATCACAGATGCTGGCTTTTGAACTTTGCGTCGATAGCAGTCTGGATGGTTCGCTTCACCTTTGGTCCGGATGACACGATGTCCAATATTTCCAAAAACAATTTGAAATGTGGACTCGTCAGACCACAGAACACTTTTTCACTGTGCATCAGTCCATTTTAGATGATCTCGGGCCCAGAGAAGCCGGCGGCGTTTCTTGATGTTGTTGATAAATGGCTTTCGCTTTGCATAGTAGAGCTTTAACTTGCACTTACAGTAGCGACGAACTGTATTTAGTGACAGTGGTTTTCTGAAGTGTTCCTGAGCCCATGTGGAGATTTCCTTCAGAGATTGATGTCGGTTTTTGATACAGTGCCATCTGAGGGATCGAAGGTCACGGTCATTCAATGTTGGTTTCCGGTTGTGCCGCTTACGTGGAGAGATTTCTCCAGATTCTCTGAACCTTTTGATGATATCATGGACCGTAGATGTTAAAATCCCAAAATTTCTTGCAATTGCACTTTGAGAAACATTGTTCTTAGACTGTTTGACTATTTGCTCACGCATTTGTGGACAAAAAGGGTGTACTTCGCCCCATCCTTTCTTGTGAAAGACTGAGCATTTTTTGGGAAGCTGTTTTTATACCCAATCATGGCACCCTTTGGTTCGCGAATAGCCTGCCAACCTGTGGGCTCTTCCAAATAAGTAATTGATGAGCATTCCTCATCTTTATCAGTATTTATTGCCACCTTTCCCAACTTCTTTGTCACGTGTTGCTGGAATCAAATTTTAAAGTTAATGATTATTTACAACAACAACAAAAATTGTATCAGTTTGAACATCAAATATGTTGTCTTTGTAGCATATTCAACTGAATATGGGTTGAAAATGATTTGCTAATCATTGTATTCCGTTTGTATTTACATCTAACACAAATTCCCAACTCCTATGGAAACGGGGTTTGTATATATATATATACATATACATATACATACATATATATATATACATACATATACATATACATACATATATATATATACATACATATATATATATATATATATATATATATATATATATAAAACTGTATTTTCTGCTTCCCTGAAGGAAGAATTTAAAAGCCCACAACACAACTTAAAGGGAACTTGTAATGCAAAGCAAACTTTTCTTAGTAATTGGTGCCTTCCGTTTGTTTGGGATCTGCATTATGTCCAGAAAATTTGAAGTCAAACTGTGGAGCCATTGAGTTATTTATAAAACATTTGCCTTCCTTTATAGTTTCGGGGATCTAATTGTTTAAAATTTCCCCCTTTTGTAACGTTTTTTTTTTTTTTCCAAGTGTGACATCAGCCTGCCATGAGGCGGCGACTTGTTCAGGGTGTACCCCGCTTTCCGCCCGATTGTAGCTGAGATAGGCGCCAGCACCCCCCGCGACCCCAAAAGGGAATAAGCGGTAGGTAATGGATGGATGGATGGATGGATGGATGGGTGTGACATCAGCGAATTATGGTAGAAATTTACTAAAAGTGCTTTGCGCGGTGCCGTCGTTGTAGTGAATAGGCTCCCCTTTTTGTTCAGTATTTTTTTGCGCGCTACCGCCACCGTAGTCATTAGGCTCCTTGTTCGGTATCCTCTTGTTGTGAAGCAGACTTTCTCGTATATTTACATGCCTGCTCCACTGTTAATATTTCTAACACAAAGTACCATATTTTTCAGATTTTAAATCACTCCGGAGTATACGTCGCACCGGCCGAAAATGCATAATAAGGAAGAAAAAAAACATATATACGTCGCACTGGAGTATAAGTCGCATTTTTGGGGGAAATGTATTTGATAAAATCCAACACCAAGAATAGACATTTGAAAGGCAATTTAAAATAAATAAAGAATAGTGAACAACAGGCTAAATAAGTGTACGTTATATGACACATAAATAACCAACGGAAAACGTTCCTAGTATGTTAACGTAACATATTATGGTAAGAGTCATTCAAATAACTATAACATATAAAACATGCTATACGTTTACCAAACAATCTGTCACTCCTAATCGATAAATCCGATGAAATCTTCTTCCTCGATCTCGCTTCTAAACAACTCTGACAACTCCAAAGGTATGCGCCGCTTCCTCGTGTCGTTTTCTGTTGCATATTTCACTACGTCCAGCTTGTAATCTGCAGTACATGATTTCCTTTTCAGTGCCATTTTTGTTCAGCCCTTCTCAGATTTTGTAAATTACCGCCAACGTTGAAATGATCCATTTTAATAGCTGCGGCAGTAGCATATAGCAGTTAGCATCCCATGACCCACAATGCACTTCTGCCATGACCCTACCCCGCTGAATTATTTTTAGTCAAAGTTGACGTGTGTGTGACGATTGCTGACATTTTCTTCGTCTCTTCCGCGAATGAGATGAATAATAATATCTAACATTTTACGGTAATGTGTTAATAATTTCACACATAAGTCGCTCCGGAGTAAATGTCGCACAACTATGAAAAAAATTG
Source organism: Nerophis ophidion (assembly GCF_033978795.1). Classification (NCBI taxonomy): domain Eukaryota; kingdom Metazoa; phylum Chordata; class Actinopteri; order Syngnathiformes; family Syngnathidae; genus Nerophis; species Nerophis ophidion. The sequence goes on from NC_084620.1 coordinate 24,812,980, forward strand.
CGATTTATAACCCGAAAAACACGGTAGCATATATTTCAAACTCCATATGTTAGTAGGCTGGCTATGGAAGTGCGAAAGACTACTACAAAGATGACAGAGAAAACACTGTCAAAGTGGAGCCACGTAAATAACATCACCCACAAAACGGCGCATCCTGAAGACGATCAGAAAGAAGCCTAAAAACGGTCTGTAAAACAATTCATTCAAATTGCGACCAAAGAGCCACAATAAAATATTATGTATACCACAAGAAAGTGTTTTAAATGTAAAAAAAAATTTGAATATGATCCTTATTAGTTATGCAATACAGCTGCTATTAAAAATGCACTACACTTTTAATAGCATTGTTGAATGGTGGCCGGAAAAAGCCACACTTTTCCGAGATTAAAATAAACTACAATTTTGCAGGATCATCTCAAAACAAATTAAAAATAAAAGAGAATACTTCATAATCAATATGGCCCTTACCTCATTGCCAAAAAATAACTTCATTATAACAAATAACAGCATTACCACTTGCAAATTTGCAAAGGAACACAGTACCAGCTCTATTAAGGCACTCACTAATTGACACAGTTTTCATAAAAAAATACATATGTTAATCCTCAAAGCTGTCAGTCTGCTCTTCCTTCCATCCATCCATCCATTCATTCATTTCCTGCCACTTCTTCCGTCAATAATAATTGAGGCTGTGCTGAAGTGCGTGAGGCTAAAAGGTCCACTGAAAATGTACCGTATTTTTTGGACTATAAGGCGCACTTAAAATCCTTTGATTTTCTCAAAATATCGACCGTGCGCCTTATAACCTGGTGCGCCTAATGTACGGATTAATTGTTGTTGTGCTTAACAACCTCAAAGCAATTTTATTTGATACAAGTTGTAATGGTAAGTGTGACCAGTAGATGACAGTCACACATAACTGATACGTGTGGACTGCAGTTTGACTGAAGCCTGTTCACTTAATTACTATACCAAGTACAGGTTAGCAAGCAAGCCCAACACTTCAATGTTTCATCCATCCATCCATTTTCTACCGCTTATTCCCTTTTGTTTCATTGAGAATATAAAACATAACACACGGCATTAAAAAAAAAACGTCAAATTATTTTAGTACGACTTTGGTAAGATACGAAGCCGTACCACTTAATGGATTGTAGCCCCATTACGGCTATCATAGTCAGAAGTTCAGTGCTTCAACATACGAGTATTATGGTGGGTATAGTGCAGTGGTTCTTAACCTGGGTTCGATCGAACCCTTGGAGTTCGGTAAGTCCGCCACAGGGGTTCGGCGGAGCCTCCACCACGGAGGTATAGACACATCCGAAATATCGTGTAAATAAAAACTTCTCCCTGTCGGCGTATTATGGATACCCTCAAACAATGTTCCCTCTAATTTTCCATCTGATTTTCAGGTTTTTTGATTAATTGATTGAAACTTTTACCAGCAGATTGCAAAGGAAGATAATACATTATATGAAACAGTACAGTTTACACAGTACAGTACATATTCTGTACAATTGACCACTAAATGGTAACACCCGAATAGGTTTTTCAACTTGTTTAAGTGGTCCACGTTAATCAAGTCATGGTAATGTGAGTTGGGTGTGTAATTTTTTGTGAAATCATGGTTTTGTTCTGTGAACAAGGTGATGTTCATGCACGGTTCATTTTGTGCACTAATAAAAAAAACATAAGTTTTTCTTGAATCAAAAAAAACAAAAAACATTTTAATTTTCACTAAAGAAAGTTTCGGTGAATGCGCATATGAAACTGGTGGGGTTCGGTACCTCCAACAAGATTAAGAACCACTGGTATAGAGGGACCACAAAATGGTACCTTTTAGGAGACATTATCTGGTGTTTTGTTCCTGCTGTTGTATTTGGGATCCGCATAAGTCACGAAAATTTGCAAACGCAACCCGCACCGGTTAAGCTCCTTTTTCTCTATCCTCATTGTGGGGCATTCAGCCTCCACTGTTGTCATTTCTAATAGAAAAGGATGTACAGTAAAACTAGAGCTGGGCGATGTATCCAATATACTCGATATATCGCAGGTTTGTATCTGTGCAATATAGAAAATGACTATATCGTGATATTCGAGTATACGTTCTCACGCAGTTGCTTTTAGCTGCGGGCGTTACACTCCAGGCGTTTTTCCCTCTTTCTTGTCCCTCCTTCTCACAGAGACATAAAACAAACGCACCTTCTTACTTTTGGCACATACTGCCGCACGTGCAACGTCATACTCTCTCGTGGAGCAGAGACGTAGCGTATTGGGTAAAGTTAGCTGTGGTGCTAGCGGTGGGGTGCGAGTTGTAATATGAGCGAGAAGGTGCGAATCTGGTAACAAATGAAGGAAGAATAATTAATTCCCAAGAAAAACAGCATGCGGTCCATCGTCTGGCAGTTGTTTGGCTTCAAGCGGGAAGATGTTGAACAAACAACAGTAATATGTCAAGTATGCAGCAAGCATTTCTACAAAAAGTAGCATTACTGCTAATTTGTAGCATCATTTGAAAAGTCACCCGCTAGAGGATAAGGAGTGCTTGAAACTCTGCATGTCAATATCTCCATTCGGTGCCACACCCACAAAATGACTAAGAAACCATTTCCAGATCAAAACCGTATGAAAAAAATAGTCAACAACAGAAGGAGATAACGTCCGCAGTAACCTACCACGTAGCGAAGGACATACGCTATGATTTCCTATTATGCAGCTATATTTTTATTTGACAGTTAATGAAATATCTTGTGAGATCATGCACAAAAGTGCACTTTGTTTTAAAACATTGTAGTGGCGCTCTGTTAAAAAAAGTGCACTTTAAATTAGTGTTGTTTTGATATGTCATCTTAGTGACATCATGCATAAAATTGCTCTAGTAGCTTGTTTTAGAATGTCTCTGAAAATATTGCACGTTATGTTATGGAAATTACATGAATGTTTGTGCAACTGCTTAATAACTGTTTGATAAATACAGTTTTGGTAAATTGACTTAGTTGTGATTTTCTTTTTTGCATGAAAGTTTATAATGAGCATATATTAATGCCGTATGAACAAGAATGTTTTAACGTAGACACACACAATCATCATACTGGTGTGATTATATGCATAAAGTGTTAAAGGCCTACTGAAATGAGATTTTTTTATTTAAACGGGGATAGCAGGTACATTCTATGTGTCATAATTGCTCATTTCGCGATAGCCATATTTTTGCTGAAAGGATTTAGTAGAGAACATCCACGATAAAGTTCGCAACTTTCGGGGTTAAAAAAAAAAAAGCCCAGCCTCTACCGGAAGTCGCAGACGATGACGTCGCAAGTGTGGGGGTTTCTCACATATTCACATTGATTTTAATGGGAGCCTACAACAAAAAGTGCTATTCGGAACGAGAAAACGACACTTTCCCCATTAATTTGAGCGAAGATAAAAAATTTGTGTTTGAGGATATTGATAGCGGCGGACTAGAAAAAAAAAAACGCGATTGCATTGGGACGGATTCCGATGTTTTTAGACACATCTAATAGGATAATTCTGGGAAATCCCTTATTTTTCTATTGTGTTGCTAGTGTTTTAGTGAGTTAAATAGTACCTAATAGTCGGCGGTGTACGTCCACGGGTGTCTTGACGCGCAGTGTCTCAGGGGAGTCGACGGCAGCTATGGACGGGGCAAGCTCAGCTTTTCTCCGGTAAGAAGCGACTTTTTAACCACAATTTTCTCACCGAAACCTGCTGGTTGACATGTGGTCGGGATTCATGTTGGCTTGACCGTGCTCTGATCCATAGTAAATTTTCACCTCCAGGAATTTTAAACAAGGAATCACTGTGTGTTTGTGTGGCTAAAGGCTAAAGCTTCCCAACTCCATCTTGCTACTTTGACTTCTTCATTATTAATTGAACAAATTGCAAAAGATTCAGCAACACAGTTCTCCAAAATACTGTGTAATTATGCCATTAAAGCAGACGACTTTTAGCTGTGTGTGTGCGTAGCGATCATACTTCCTAAAAACCCGTGACGTCTTGCGTACATGTCATCATTACACAACGTTCTCAAGACGAAACTTCCGGGAAATTTAAAATTGCAATTTAGTAAACTAAAAAGGCCTTATGGCATGTGTTGCAATGTTAATATTTCATCATTGATATATAAACTATCAGACTGCGTGGTGGGTAGTAGTGGGTTGCAGTAGGCCTTTAATTCAAGGCTAAGGCCAAATATCAAGATATATATTATGTATCGTGACATGGCATAAAAATATTGAGATATTAATAAAAGGCTATATCGCGCAGCCCTAGCTCAAACTGATATTTGTCGGTAGACTTGCTATGGCAGCAATAAAAACTACTGCTACAACAAAGATGACAGGGGAAAAGATCGCCCACAAAACAGTACATCCTGAAAAGACGAACAAAAAGCAGCTTAAAGATGGTCTGTAAAAGTTTGTAACATTTTTACCGAAGAACCTCCATTACATGTTATGCGGACCTCAAGAAAGTGTAAAAAAAAAAAAATCCTAATATGACCGCTTTATTAAGTCATATAATCCGGTGCGCCTTTTGTATGAAAATCGACCTTAATAGACCCCCTCCTCGGCAGTGCACTTTATAATCCGGTGTGCCTTGTGGTTTGAAAATATGGTCGTTGCTGTGACTGCCAATATGGGCAGTCAAAGTCCAATACAGCATGGTTGCAATCAGCTAAAACTCTCTTTTTGGCACATAAAGTAATGCTACACAGCTGACATGACAACTGCGGTAGGGTAATTAATTCACGTTGCATCCACCAGGTCATTGCACAGTGTCAAATCAAAGATTTCCATAATATTTGGACTAATGGATGGGATGTGATGTTCTCTCCCTTGTAATTTCATACACAGTAAATTTAGGTAATATTGAATAAAACCATCCCTATTATTTACTGATCTTTCCTGTGAAAATAAGTTGAGGTAAATGAAATAATGCAACTTACTTTTGAGGATTCTTCTTAGTGACAGTCCCCTGCAGTTAAAAAGAAACTCACTGAGATTCAACGACTATACATTAAATGTTCATATCCACTATCATAAAAGCAAAACGTATCCCACCTTTCCTTCCATTACAGTGATTGGAAATCCTTTCAGTTCAAAGTTTTTTATGTCCCGAAATTTCTCTGCATCCTCCCTTTTCTCATAACAAACCACTGCCTACAACCACACATCATTGTTATCAAGACATGACAATATAAAAAACCCGTAACTCATGAGGTATCGTGTTGCAAATGATGCAAATTGGAGAAAGACACAAATACAAAAAGAAAAAGGAAGTACCTGCCGTCTGGCGCGAAAGAGATCAAGTGATTTGATTTTCCCGTACTGCTCAGTGGCGGCCACCATTTCACCATAAGTAAGATCCGGAACAATTCCTTCAAGCGTCACGAAAGTTGAAGCAGAGGTTTTACCAGGCTGATCAAAGGCAGAGAGTAGCACACAATTAAAAAAATAAAATAAAATAAAACTTAATCGGTGACCTCGCAAGCATTAACCTTATTCTTTGCAGATGAATCTTTTTGTTTGCTGGCTGTCGCTTTTGCGCCCTTTTTCTTCGCTGCTGCTGAGCAGGCAGCAGATTTCTTTGCAGCAGCAGTCGACTGTGAAGAGGAGGTGCCTCCTTTGGAAAGGGGTGACTTCATTTTGGCCAGTTCAGCCAACAAGGCCGGGGCAAGAGTTTTAACCACAGCCTCCATGTCGGACTGCTTTGACAAAGACTGGACAGCTGGACCAAGACAAAAACAAAGTAGTCAAGACACAATGCATTTAATTTAGGCCCTAAACATCTATGTCACACCTGATGATTCCAGAAGTTTTTTGGCAAGTCTCTCTGCGTTAGCTTCATGGCTCCTTCTGGGGAAAGAACGTCTCTCGTGGCTTCTATAGGTTGATGAGCGTTTATTGCGTTGGCCCGGCGACGAGGATTGCCTCTCACGACTTCTTGATGAGGACGAGTGGTTGCTGTCCTGGCTCTGCGATGAGGATCGCCTCTTGCGGCTTCTCTTGGGTGATGAGCGTTTATTGCGCTGGCTATGCGATGAAGATCGCCTCTCACGACCAATTTTAGATGACGACCGTTTGCTTCGCCGGCTGTGCGATGGGGATCGCCTATCACGGTATCTTTTGGGTGACGATCGTTTATTGCGCTGGGTTGGCGTCGACGACCGCCTCTCGCGGCTTCTCGGAGATGAGTACTGATCCCGGCTTCTACGGGAAGACGACAGTATGTTGCTCCTCTTCTTCGGTGAAGACGAGTGCCGTTCCTGACTTCTAGGCAGAGACTGGTGCCTCTTATAGCTTCTTGAGCGTGAACGTGACCTGGGAGAATGATAAAGTAAAGTCAGTCAAGTCTAAAAGTCATGTCCACTATGTACTAGGATCGTCTGGCAGAACCTGCGACTGTATCTGGAGTTGTAAGGCGAACGCGAGTCACTCCTCTTGTCTCTCCGGTTGTTTGAACTGCGACGATGCCGAGGACTGCGAGAACAGGAAGATGAGCGACTCTTGCGCTGGTTTTTCTTATGGTGAGACTGTGATGTGGACGTAGACGTCTTCTGCCCTTTTTCAGACACACTAAGCAAATCTCCATCCCAATTTGGAAACCTGAATTATCATAAACAGTTCTGTCAAGGTTCAAGTCTTTAGTGCAGCAATGACAATAGTCAACTAAAGTAAATTAACTTTCGGTTTTAATTCGTCGAGGGAAAAAAAAGAACACTCACTGTTTTCGAAAGACTTTGCAGTTTTCAAGGTGAAGGGTTGTATTTTGGTGAGCGATCCAATCCTAGCAGGCAAAAATAGGTGTTAACATCATCACAAAAATAATCTTCAGGACTGAAATTTCTCTGGATTCATACAAACAGACATGAAAAGTATGTGCTTTCTTACTGATGAGCAAAAAGATAGAGAGCAAGTAGTCCTTAGAGTTAAAAAAACAATCTGAAAAACTTTTTAAAAGATAGATCTCCTTGTGGACTCGGTTCTTCTTGACATTTAGGTTGTATTGGCATCCTTCATAGAGGATCAGGAAAACAAAAGCCTTAGGGAAGCTGCTGCCCAGTAGGTCACCAGGTAGGTCCAAAAAAAATAATCCATCAAAAAGGGGTAAAAAATGAAGCAAAATCGTCTCCTGTCAATTGGTAATGTATGTCCAGGACTTTTCTTTTTACAATTAGTGCAATATAAAATGGCATGTCAGATTAACAACAGAATATAACATTTAAGTAACAAAAAAAAGTCTCATTGACGCTGATCGACATCCGTGGAAGACAACCAATGAAACCCTTTTAAAGTGTGATAAAGAGAAAAGAAGAAGCACAGCAAAACAGAACACTGGTTCACTCACCTCAATGAGCGCGCACTCTTTGTAACACAGAACACACGTGTGTGGAAACACGCTGGGCGTTACCGCACTATAGTCTTGCACCATCGATGTCGTCGGTCCGCCTTTTGAGACCACAGTCTGCGCTGGGAAAGCCTGGGGGTGAGGTTTGCTGCCAGAGCTTTGACCCGCGGGGAACACAGGCTGCGTGGCCATGCTGAGGCTAGGAATGTGTAACGCAGGCGGCATGGAAAGAAGTGGCGACTTTGCCATGGAAGTTGACATACACATCTGCTTTCTTAACAGAAAGGGTAGCTGTGTGAATTTCTGCTTGTCCTGGTCTTTGAGAACCTGCTGCTTATGGAGCACTGGTTGCTGCTTATTGTCTTTTTTTGTTGGCTGTGCTTTCTCCAAATCGTCTTTTTTTATTGGCTGTGTTTTCTCCAAATTATTCTTCTGCTGTTGCTGCTCGGTTTCAAGGTCTTTCACCTGCTTTGTGCCAGCTAAACCTTGACTTTTAGGCTGCTCACTGGTGCAACTGGCAGCATCTGAAGAGAGAACAGGTTTGCTAGGATGGACTTCACGAAACTGAGTGGATAGCGGTTGTGGTTTTATAGTAGTCTTGAGGTCAACCACCCCCTGTATATGAGGCCTGGCTTTCGGGGCTAGAGATGGATTATCTTGCAGGTTATTGTCTTTAGAGAAAGTAGTGAACATGGATTTTTGAGTCTGCATTGGTTGGATATGTGCTGCTATCACTGCAGTATTACTTTTTGGAGTCAGTGTGGAGCTCAAAGATGATCTCGCACTTGCCTGGTCCTGGCAAGCACTTTTTCCAACCTGCTGTGCCGGCTCTTGAGTGCGAGTGCCTCTATCTAAATTGTGATTCATCAACAAAATGTCATCCTCAGCTCCTTTAGCTACACTCGCAGCATCCTCCCCAATCCTGCAAGTGTATTTGCGTAAATGACCGTAGTCAATGACTTTACTCGCCTGGAGAAGAGGAGATGCTGCATCCCCGTGGTCCATCCCAATCATTCCTGAACCACCCCAACTGGTCAGACCCCTTAAGCCACCAGTGAGCGCAGGTTCAGGGATTGCTTTGGGCCGATCTGCATCCGAGGCCTTTTTGTTTTTCTGAATGCGGATTTGGCGCAGGATGAACGGTAAGTTGGCGGGGGTGATTTGGTCTTCTGAGTAGGCGATAAGATGTTCCAAGTCGTCCTTTTCAAGTCCGAACTGCAAAAGAATGTTGGTCGCTGACTCGAATGTATATTTAGGCTTAGTGTGCTCATAAGAGGCCCCAGTTTGGGCCGTGGTTGGCCTGTCAATATCTAAACCTGGAATAGAGTGAAAGTCTCGTTGACCCTCACTGGATACATTGAACACAGAGTAGCCAGCAAGAGTTGACGATGGACAATGAACAGTGGCTTTGTCAGCTGTGGCTCGGCTGTAGCTGGACAAACAGTTTAAGGAGCCGACACTGTTGTTGCTTTCGTTGCCAGAATTTCTGCTGAGGTTTTGGTAGGAGCTCGTCCTTCCAACCGCTGAGATGAACTCTTGTCTGCGAGTGTCTTGAGCTGATGGCTGGTGTATTGCTTTACCTTGAAGCCTCACCTCTTCTCTGGCTCTGCCAATATGTGTGTTGACGGACCACTGCAGATCTTCATTAAAACTGGCTCTTTCCATTGGCCGATAGTTGGGCACTGGCAATGGAAAAGTCTTGCCAGAAGTCAGCAATGGACCAGCAGGAGAGCAGAGACTGGATGCAGTCCCCAGTACAGAGGACACCTGTTGAAAGTCTCCCCCGGTCGGTCTTCTTTGGTTCCCATATGGGTTATACGGGGGATTAGACATGGTGTTTGCAAGCCAAAAACACTTATGTCCACAGCAGAAAGTGGTTGTAGGTATGTGGGGCAGAGCCTGCTGGGGGTGTCTTTGAGCCAAACCAACCTCCAGAAGGCAGCCTGTCGGACGATCAGGATAATGTTCTCAGGATGCCCTCTGAAAAGAGGACTGGTTGGAGGGGGGTCCTGGAGCAGTAGAATAGGTACAATGCCTTGATGTCAAAGCAAAGCTGGAAAATTTCTTGGAACCAAACCAACCTCCAGAAGGCAGCCTGTCGGCCGATCAGGATATTGTTCTCAGGATGCCCTCTGAAAAACTGGTTGGAGGGAGGTTGTGGAGCAGTAGAATAGGTACAATGCCTTGATGTCAAAGCAAAGCTGGAAAATTTCTTGGAGCCAAACCAACTTCCAGAAGGCAGCCTGTCGGCCGATCAGGGTAATATTCACAGGATGCCCTCTGAAAAAAGGACTGGTTGGAGGGGGGTCCTGGAACAGTAGAAGAGGTACAATGCCTTGATGTCAAAGCAAAGCTGGAAAATTAAAAAAAAAAAAAAAAAATCCGGTTATTGCAGTGGACAGGAGCAAGGCAGCCTGGACAAGAATCATTCTTGGAGCATCACATCTTGGCTTGTCTACGCTGGTCACTCACTCCTGCTGGTCACGCGTGAGAAAGGATAGACAGAAAAAGATACAAACTCTAAAATTATTTATTATTAGGTCAGCTATTTCCAGGTCGGATATCACACAATAACATGTTCATACTGCATGTCAATTCTGTTATTTTTGCTTGTGTGACCTGTATCAGATTTTTTCAAATCTGACCCAGGGTTCTTTACTATTGGATATAAATCGGACATGTAACTGATAGGACAGCAGTACAAACGTTTAGTTGTTCATCCAAAGGCCATCAAAATGTAACAAAATGTCTTAATTTTATGTCATAAGTCCACCTGGGCTGATAGTCAACAAATCTATTAATTCATAACCTTGCCCGCATCAATAAATTGCCATGTCCGTGTGTTTGTTTTCCTCAGTCACTTCAAAAAAGGGTGCAGGAGGGTTTACTCTGTGCATCACTCGCAGCACTTGAGCGCGATTATTATATTGCAGAATAAATGAACACCATGAACCTTTTTGTCACGCACACAAAAAGCGCTTCGCTTGTCGTCACTCACGAGTCAGAAGCGCAGCAAAGTAAAAAATAAAGGAAATAAATATGATTCAAAACGGCTGAGCAGGATGAGCACATTAAGACGGTCAAATCAAGTATGTCAAATTCCCTGACAATGGAAGTTAGTTAAGCAACAAAAACGAAAAAAATACCAGACCCAGTTTTTCCAACTGAGAAAAAAACTGCATGCTTGCGAAAAATTTGAAAGTCAATTGTATTTTTAAGTTTACTTAAGATGATTTAGTGCTTGACTTCCAATTACAAAAGGTAAAAAAACACAAGACATGTAATAGTGTGTTGCGTTTGATAGGTTTACTTGCATTATAATTAACATATACTGTATTATTAGGGTTGTGCCGATCTATTGCCCACCAATCGGTATCAATAGATTTTGGTTTAAAAAAAAAAGCATTTGATTGGCCGATTAAAGCCTTTTAGGGCATATCACAAACATCCTCTATCTGCCACTGGCGAGTATCTAATTATGTGTTTGCATCCAGTGTAGAGCCGCTCCCCTAAACTAATAATACTCACCTCCATTACAGCCAAAAACTGTTTTTCGTTTGTATCTTAAGTATCATTATAAAGTATTATCACTAGAAGACGGGGCTAAACATGTTACAAAAGTAGAGAAAGCCATGAGCAGGAATGCTAATAGCTAAGGTAAGCTAGCTTGAAACAACACCAATAAATAAGTGCATAGAAGAATTTAAGAAGTGTAGATGGAACTGTGTTACAGCAGATTAAAAGCCATTATTAAGAGGAAAATTAAAGAGCAGATTAGAATCTAGAGAGAGGATAACGGCAACTTTTGTTATGTAAGCATCGTCAGTCAGTACATGACCAGTAAAAGAAGCGGGTGAATCAATCCATCAATTGGTGGTGTCAATATTAAGGGTAGTATCAGTAGATGACCAATAATTGTTTGATGAATTCAAAATGTGTATTATCTTGAAATAATTATTTTGGTAATGTTTTCAAACTCTGAATAATTCCCAAAACAAATGATGACTTTGGGGTCAAAAACCAAATGATTTAAATGAGTAGCAGATAGTCCTTGCTTTTGTTTAGTTATGGTGCACTATTACCTTTATTTTACCTAAACAGTTGCATATAATACAAGAGAGTAATGAGCTAGGTCAAATATGTTGTGGATATTGTTACACTGTCAATAACATGCTAATATATGTTGTGGGGATTGATATCGGCCAATTTAATCCATTGCAGCATACAACCTTAATTGGAACATCCCAATCTATATATTGTGATAACATTAGTGCTAAATTAGGTCTCACAATAAGGCTAATGTGGTGGATGGTCCGAATCTTAAACAGCAACAAAAGTCAATTTAGTACAAACGTTTCATTTACCTATCATCAAAAAGTACAAAGTTCACTTTTAATGTTTTCCCTTACATAAATCATAACTCCTCCCCCCTTTGTCACTTGATCTGTTTTTTCTGTAATCTTGTACCCCGGGACATTAATTAGAACAAAAGGTGTTGTGGGTTTTAACCATGTCTCCGTTAGACAAAGGTACTCCAGATTAGAGTCTGACATTAACTGCTGGATTTGTTCAGTATGGTTCCTGTTGTAGAAAGTTTAATGATGCGGACATGTTTGTTACTGAATACTTTCTATCAGATTTCTGTCTCTTAGCGACTTTGTGTATGTAATAAGCAACTATAATTATTTGATATGCTTAAATGTGTTGTTTTAGCTCAGCTGTTGTGTAGCTGCTAGCTCCTCGTAGCCTACAGCAGGAGTGTCCAAATTGCAGCCCATAGCTATGTTTTTAACAGACAACCGAAACAATTGAAAATGTGGTATTTGCATGTCGGTTCAGTCAGCGGCAGCTACGCCCTGTTTTATCATTTGACCTAAGTGTTTGGTTTCGTAGGCGGTACAGAGGGCCAGGGAACAATGTGGTACAGCAATTGTCCATCTTATACCATTTTAATTGTTGTAAGGATAGTTCACATGAGCGGCCATACCTTGAGTTCCAACGTATGTATATGAGTCAAAGGGCTCTATTATGAGTCATCTAATTGGTGATCATACATGTGGCGGGTCGGGTGGCGGCACACACAGACACAGCCCAGTCAGCCAGGGCTTTCACTGATAGGACATTTCGAGCAGTCCTTGTCCTCCATTCATTCCTGGGAGGCGCACCCAGTAGATGTCAGCCGATGTCATGCTGTCAGGTAACATCAGGAAGGTTCCTTCTGTGCGATATTGAATGCCAGGGTACAGTTTGTAAAGCAGGTCATTACCAAACAGGCAAGGTGTGTGCAGGTCGACCACAAAGGGATGCTTCAATGAGTGTCCAGCAATCTGAACTGGAAGTTGTTTGGTGACAGGTATCATTCTTGTGACCACAGCAGAGCCATTGTCCGTTGACACTTATGTCCAGCAGGGGTCAGTTTGTATCACCCGCTGGCGTCCAGCTGTGGGCGTCCTTTGCCACATCTGTATGATGTTTGGGCTACAAATTGGAGCTTGTCTTGTTTTAGAGAAGTTGGCACAGTCACATGACCAGTCCCCCGGCTGCTAAACAGTTTCCACCCTGGCCTGACCTAGGATAACCCCGACCACCACCCAATTCTGACTGTCTGGTTTCACATCTGTTGAGGATTCTTTCCTCCAGATGTTGGAGCTCAAAACAGGTTCACCCACTGTTGAATATACCCTAACTGATTATTGACCTCCTGTTTTTTTTTTGACATTTAGTTTCAGGGATCTGTATTTTAAGGAGTTGTTTCCTTGCTGCTCTATCACAGCCTTGCTTAGTTCGATTTTGCATATCACGTTTAATGTATTTCTCTCTACGTCAATGTACACAGCAACGTTTTAAAAAGTCATAAATTTTACTTACAGCATTGATTGTCCCATTAAATGTTAATCAATACAAAGATTATACGTACTACTTCATGTATATCAAAGTAACTTTTTAAATAAACTAAAGATTATCTATAAGTTAATTAAACTATATTATTTGTGTCTATCAGTTGGTTCAGCACGCTGTCATGCTACATTTAACTTGTGCACTCGTACTTCATGTCGTGCGTGATATTCTACAAAATAAAAGCATGCATTTATTCTTGTTCCTCCATCTGCTCATTCAAACCAGTCACAACACACACACACACACATACATATATATATACACACACACAGTGTTCGGCTCCAGTCATTTAGATAGCGTGGCGCACGCGCACGCGCGCACACACACACACACACACACACACACACACACACACACACACACACACACACACACACACACACACACACACACACACACACACACACACACACACACACACACACACACACACACACACACACACACACACACACACACACACACACACACACACACTCAATGTCGTGTGTGTCCTTGAGTGCACATTCCAAAATATATGGCGAACCACAGCAGACATCTTCCTCAATCCTATCTCAATACCCCCATAAATTGTAAAACTATGACATAAGAGGTGTTTCACAACAATGGTCAAATAGTTATTTTAAGTAATAGATCTCAATATGTGGCCAGAAAGAGTAACTTGTGGGGTTCCACAAGCCTTGTTATTGGGACCCAAGTTATTTATACTTTATTTAAATATTTGTTCAGTATCTTAATAAATTTAAATGTATTATGTTTGCAGATGATACAAATGTATATTGTTCAGGAGAAGACTTGAAACCACATATTGAATATATAAAGAGAAAAATATCCAAATCCATTGCTATTCTGTATAAAGTAAGACACACGCTGAATAAGACATGTCTGCATATGTTATATTATTCTTTTGTTTTTCCATATTTAACATATTGTGTTGAAGTTTGGGGAAATGTTTATGGAACTAATATAGACCCAATACTTAAACTTAAAAACAAATCCTTAGAATAATACACAAAGCGTGCAACTATGAACATACCAATCCATTTTTTATAAGTTATAATGTGTTAAAATGTTCAAATAATCTATTTTTTAAAAACAATGGAAATTATGCTTTGAGTAAAGAACAACAGCCTTCTGGCTGGTATTCTTAGGTTATTTACAGTAAGAGGAGAAAACTGTAATTTACAGGGGATATTGATTTTTGAACTAGGTCAAGTAAGAAGGAATATAAAATACAAATGTATTTCAGTTTTAGGAGTTAAATAGTAGAACAAGCTCAGTGATGCGCTAAATGACATGCAGTTTATTTTTCTTTCTATTTCTCTTAACAGTTATTCCTCCTTCATAATCTGATGCTATTGCTAATTATTGACAGTTCATGACGTCTCGTTCTTGTAAACACTGGACAGACTGCTTATCTTAGAGACATTTAGTTCCCATTTAGTTTTTTTTCCTTACATGTAATTCTACATTGTCCAGTGTTACATAGAAGTTTGATTTCTTTGTTATTTATTTCAATTTTTATTTTTGGTTTACTTGTTGTCCTTTTACTTAAGTTCTCATAACTTAGTATGTCCTTATGATTAGAATTTTTTAAACGCTGATCTACGTTTTGTTATGACTGGAGCACTGAGTGCGGCGACTTTTGTCTGTACTTCTTCTTCACCTGCAACTCAAAGACTCCATGATTCACACAGGTGTGACTATAAACGTTGACAATATTTGATTGCTACCAGTTGCAGAGATAAAAGTTGAAAATGTTTTAGAATAGAAATTTAAATTGTATTTTATCCTGATTATTCTTAAAATAATTAAAATGTCAGTATATTGAAATAATCAAAAGATTCAGCAACACAGATGTCCAGAATACTGTGTAATTGCGCGATGAAAAGAGACGACTTTTAGCTGCTAGTGGTGCTGCGCTAATATGTCCCCTCCAACTCGAGACGTCACGTGCGCGCGTCATCATTCGGCAACGTTTTCAACAAGAAACTCCGCGGGAAATTTAAAATTGTAATTTTGTAAACTTTGGCATGTGTTGCAATGTTAAGATTTCATCATTGGTATATGAACTATCAGACTGTGTGGTCGGTAGTAGTGGGTTTCAGTAGGCCATTAATGTAACTATAGCTGAAAAAAATAGTACAATAGCCATAGGAGAGACTATTCATCCCTGAACACCATGGAGTTCATATAGCTTTATGATGCACTTACAGTATTATATCAACTATCAGAGACAGAAAATCGTCATTTAACAAAACGTCCTTTTTTGATTAAAAAAAAAAAAATCCGATTTGGGTCACTTTGGCCAGCAGTGTAAATGTAGTTTTTGTAAAATGTTGACCAAATAACCACCATTACATATTGCGTAGACCCCAAATAAGTCTCACATGTATACAAACCAGGATGATCCCTTAAAAATACAGATATTTCACTGCAAATTATTTCGTTGTCGGATTAGTGTCGTTTAAGATTGCGTGACGCCTTTGATGTTTCACATGCCCTTAAAACGTAGGAGCAGTTCGTTAAAAAAAATCCAAAATTAAATGACTGCTATAAACAATCTTTATTCAAAAGATGTGCATTAAATGTAGAACATTTTAAAAGATAAAATTAACATTCACGGCAACCTAACATTCTAGACTTTGTAGCGACGCAGACGTGTAGGCCTTACCATGCGCCATAAGAGTGTGCTAAGTGTGACGGTGCAAAGGACAAGGGACAGATGTTAACGTCCAGAAGCCAAAATGTAACTTGATACATTATTTGATCAAAAGTGACCCTGAATTATTACAACGGAATATGGAACGTTGCTAAGACTTTAGCTTGCAGGCTTTCAGGAAGCTCCGTGTGTAAATTGCAGGGTACAAAAACAGAGCTGGTAAATCAAAGATCACATTTGATGAAACACGATCATGTTACTCTTGCTTCTAACTGTTTACCTTTTAGTATCGGCAGTAGCTGGGCAGCTTCGATCGTCGTTTCCAAGTTGCTAGCAGCCATTAGCTTCTCCTGCGGCGGAAGTATAAACATGACAATTTCCGCTTAAAATTGGACTGGCATTAATAACATTTTATGGCCGTAGATACTGTCAAGTTAAATCTAAAGAATGAAAAAAGTTCCAGCTTCTGAAGGAAACTGAAAAAAAATGTTTTAAATTTAACGTAGATTTGGGGACATGCTCGTACTTCCATTTTAGATAAATACAGTAAGCATGCTTAATGTCTAGTATTCCGACTAATCAGAAATAGCAGTAGCTGTCAGTCTTGTACTGAAATGCTTGAACGATCAAACATGGAAAGAAACATTTTAAATACAAAAACATCTAGGCCTATAGCAAAATCCTTACGTTAACAAGCAAACATGCTGGTAAAAATCAAAAACATCTGATGCATATCAAACGTTTCACTAACGTTTAAGATATACCGTTATGTACCAGCAGTATTTCAACAGCTTCATCCGTCGTTTCCCATAGCTACTATCGGTCAACAGCTGAATCCACGACGGAAGATTCTAGACAACACACTTAACTTCAAAATAAGAGCGACTCCAAAAAAGAATGACACCCCCTTTCACATTTTAAAAAATTTCAAATTAATATATTTTAGTGTTTAAAATCATGTATGCAATTTATTGAGAAATAGCAATCCCTGAGCAAGTGAGCTATTAATATACAGCAGATTAAATGTTTACACATTCCAACAATTACTTACAAGTAACATACACAATGGTATTCGCAAAAATTACATGAAAAGGAGTAACTATCGGTCATAATTCTAAATATTTGAATTTTAAGACTATATACACTTAACATAAATACATAGTACCATGATGAAAAGTTCACAGGTGGATCACTAACAGTGAAAATGTAAAACTCAATTGCACAGTGTAGATCCATCTTTGTTATAATATCCTGCAGGCGCAGAGCAGCCACACCAGCTTGTTCTTATCTTTTGGACGCTTTCTGTTGAAGTGTCCCATAATATTTCTGGAAAAACAACAAGACAACAAAGAAGATGCATTAATCAAATATTTCTGCATGTACATGTGCGCGTACCTTAAGTTTGTTGTAATGCTTTCTACTGCTGCAGTGCACTTCTTGTGTTGTAATCTCGTGTTGGTAGAAAGTCGAGCACACATCACAGAAATACCCACACCTGACAAACTCCTGACCTGGACATCAAACAGGAAGTGGTCAGATAAAACTGACCCACGGCTCAATTGATAAAAATTGTGTCTGCGTAGTACCAAGAGGGTTGTTGGCTTTGAACGCTGGCAGTCCAAAGCTTGGTGCGACACATGGAGCCTCAGAGCGTCTTCGCTTTGTCACAATAGGCTCTGTCACGCCAAATTTCTTCCCCCCTACAAATACCTTCCCCCCGGAAGAAATTTGGCGTGACAGCCCCTCCAATGCCTGAAGGACCCGAATGAGGGCGTGACAATACCAAGTTATTTGACTCTTGAGGGTTACAACTGCAAAATTAGCAAAGCAAAAATAGCTAGAAAGGTTAGCATGCTGGAATGCTAATATTTTTTCCTCACCGTTAAGGGTTACAGCTGCAAAATTAGCAAAGCAAAAATAGCTTGAAATGTTAGCAGCTGGAATGCTAATATTTTTTCCTCACCGTTATTTTTCACCTATGACAATCAGCCAATTATAATGCTTTTAAAACAGGCAGCTGTGTGGGCTGCTTTAAGGTCTTTCCACCCTCATTGGGGTCCTTCAAGCAGCCTCTTTCGGGGGGAAGGTTTTTGTAGGGGGGAAGACATTTGGCGTGACAGCTCCTCCTTTACAACTAAAAGAAGAGGAAGAAGAATGGTTGATATCCTCCAAAAAGGTGAGAGAAAGACATGATGCTCACCAGAAGTTGGCCTGCCTCTCATCATGGCTCTACCACTGTAGTTGGGGGAGGATGTTTCTTCAGGATCCGCCTCGTCCTGCAACACCAAACTTGTCTTGTCTTCTGAAGAGGAAGACAATATAGAAGTTGTCTGGCCTGCTGTTGTTGAGTACACTTAGTAGGTTGTGATGTTCCCACGGATTCATTTTTATCCCCATCATCATGACCATCACCATCGAAAGGCTCTTTTTTGGCTGGACGTTCATTCAAAGAATCAACGGTCTCAATTGACCTTTTCTCCTGATGTTTGCTGTCAGTCATATCCTTCTTTTTTGGACTACTGTGATCATGAAGCGTGTTGTTCTCCACAGAGTCCAGGACCTGGAATGGGGCTTCTTCTTCATCACCAGCATCTTGTTCATCCTTTTCTAAACAGTCATCTTTACTTTTAGTGGTTTGAACTGGGAGTGAGGGAAGAGTAGATCGTGAGGTCGACAGGCGGATCGTTGCGGCGTCTTCAGTAATGCGGACGCTGTATCGATCCCATGTGGTGAAGAAGGAGCTGAGCCGGAAGGCATAGCTCTCAATTTACCATGAAGTACTCCCTCTTTGGTAAAGAATGTCTTTTCATAAACCTTTTGGGTGATGCAGTCCGGTCTCTGTGCCTTTTTGGTGACAAGCACTTTTTGGAGCTCCTTGGTGACAGATATGTCCCCCGATGGCTTCTTACTGATAGATAATGTCTGTCCCAGCTCGTGGAGCGTGAGCGATAGCTGTGAAAATGAGAACGAGACCTTAAAGAAAGCAGCATTCCAGAATTCATCTTTTGAGACTACTACCAATAAACCAAATTTGTCCTGAATGTTTCACACATCACAAAGAAGGTGTACTGACTGAGGAGTGGTGACTTTGTCTAGGTTAGGACCTGCGAATATGTCGGCTCGAAAGGGAATTCAGTTGTCTCTCCGGGCTCCACCGCTTCTTTTTACTCATGGAAAGCGAGCTTTCATAGTTTCGGGAACGTGAGTGCCGGCTGTCACAGGATGAAGAAGAGTAGGACCAGCGAGACATGTCATTGTGAGTGCACAATGTCCACAATGTAAATTAGAGGGACATTTGAAGCGCACGAGGTACCTGCGTCTGGAAGTGCAGGGGGACGGTGAGCGTCTCCTGGCTTTGTCCAACGTTGAAACAGGCTTGCTTCTAAGATAAGGATGACAAGAAAATGTGCATCAAACGTGAAAAATGATCAATAGAAATTAAAGACAAAAACAGACATACTGCTTGCTGCTGGTGAGGTGCAGGCTGCTGTTCTGTTGAACGAGACCATCCTTGGAAATAAAAAACAGGACATTTTATGGGTTTACAATGTCATGTTTGAGCACACATTTTGTTACAAAGACAAACCATGTTTGGAAAGGAAGCTTGGTGTGACTTTAGTCTGTAGTTTTGGCTGTCCTTAAAGCCTGGCAAGTCTCCCAAGGCTCACTGTCCATGGAATTCATTCGAGGCGTCTTCTTACCACAGGTCCACCATTTTGGAATAGGTTGCGTCCACACATCAGGTAGACGCAGTTTAAACACCACTTTTGTCTGTCTGCAGCCGACGACAAAGCTGGTGGAGCAAGGATTGCCTCGTTCCTTCACACTAAGACTGGGAAACATCACACTGGAGACATAGCGACACCTGCTGAGCATTAGTCACTGTTCACTCATCTTTCCCAGCTACTTCCTGCAGCATTGCCAACTTTCCAGCCATTTTTTACTGCTTGTCCGTCTCTGGGTCGCGGGGGTGGCTTGAGCCCACTCATTACAAAATACGTGCAAAGTGCATCATTATATAGGAAGACTTTGTAAATTTATATTGATATTCTTAATTATCTGAAAATACACAAAGTGAGTAAATGTTCTCTTTTAATCCTTACTGTTGTGGAGTCCACATTTCCCTGCTGTCTTCTTTTCTGTATTGCCTCCTGCTCTAATCTGGTTTCACCAAACACTATTATATTCAAACATTTAAGAAAGTAAAACACAAATAAGGCAACAAGAGAAGTATCCCACACTTCTCTTTTCAAAAGTAAATCTGTACAGCATATATGGGCATATACATCAACAGTGATTTGCCTAAGCAGCTGGACAGGACGTATATATGCACGTACACACACACACAAATATTTACTTAGGTATGTCCCGCGGGCCAGATTGTGCACACTGGCCGTAGTTTGGGGACCCCTAATACTCTGTATAAGTTGTTTAACAGCATATGAACCAAACCTCAAAGAAAATAGAATTTCGCCCTTTATTGCAGTTGGAAAACTCATGTATGTTTGCCTCCTCCCAAAGAAAGGTGTAGACATGTGCAAGTTTATTTTTACTATTTTTATTATTATTTCTATAGACATTTGACCTGGAAGTTAGCCAGAGCCTGCAAAGTATTTTGTGCCACAAAGTTATTTTTGCTCTATTCACCACTGCACTGTAATCCTATTAGTTATCATATTGGTTGTTTAAACACTTGTATATTTTTAGTTAACCATTAGTATCTATTGTGTACATTTGAAAAAATAGATCAAATTCCTTGTCTGTTTAACATACCTGGCCAATAAAGCTGTTTTGGACGTTTGATAATTTGTATTTAATAGTGGAAATTAGTTCAAAACAAGGTAAAGTGTTGAAATGCACAAGGAGTTTCACAATATTAAAAAAATGCTGGAAAAGTTTATATTTGGTTCATTTTGTTTACCATAAAATACGTAGTGAGTGTTCTCAATCGGTGCCATGTTTCCTCCTCTCCTCATCATCATTTGGCACTTACACCTCCTTGACCAGCTCCTCAAGCCTATCCTCTTACAGGGTGTGGCTGTTAAATTTTTAGGGAGGACATTTAGAAACATTAAATACAATAGTACCAAATATTAAATATAATTGTTTGTGCCTTTTTTTCGGTAGTCCCTTACATTTCATTACATAGCCAAGATGGTGACTATAGGTTGTATTTAGTCACATAACTTTTGAACAGAAGTGAACAAACTTGTGGTCGACCAAACCAATAAGGCTAATGTGCAGCAAACAGCTTGCCAACTATCAGAGTACCCAAGGGGCCTAGAAATTAACACTAAAACCAGATACAAGCAAAAAAAATATATCTATCTATGCAGTTGAATCGATTCCTATAAGTTATCTAAAAACATATTTGTTGAGTGATTACAAGGATTATCTGTTGGTGGAGTTTCCTGACATGTCAAACTATCTGGGACGCCAGACGTCATTCTACGCGACAAAACAGATGAAAACTTGGAAAAGCATGGAAGCCTACAACTTATTTGTGTGTGGCTGGATCAAGGACATTGTTATCAAGACTCTCCTGGGTTAAATTGTGCATCATTTTTGCTCGAGTAAGGTTGCATTTCATGATTTAACTTAATTACAAAAAATCTTGAGACTTTGTACTGGTCTATTTGAACAACTTCAAGCTGGCGTCTCATCCATTATTTCCAGGATGGGCTGCACGACGCCAGCTGTTATGCCCAACAAATAAAGCAAATAACGTACTACCCCTTTGTGAAGAATAGGTGCAAATATGTGGGATTTATAGAACAAGGTAACTTGTGAGTGTTATATTTGAATTGTTGAGCGATCTGTGTAATACAATTTGTTTGCTGGCGCCGGCTGTACGAGTTCATTCATTACATGTCTCTTGCATGGTAACATAAAATTAATGGATTTACAATGGGAAATACTAAACTTCTGTGTTATTCGACTTTGCTGCCTTGGACTGAAGTGCTATTAAAAAGATCGCCACTTTTCTAGTCGTGTTGTTTCTTTTGCCCCTTCTTGATTACCTCTTGAGCAACTTTAAATGAACTTTTATCCTTTTCGTGATTTGAATGTTCCTAACAGCCTAAAACAATTCAGGCATGTGTTATTTTTCTTTGAGAAAGAATAAAATGTGCCCAGAACGCTATGACAACAGAAGCCTACTTGACCACCGCATTGAGTCTCGCATATCTAATGAGCCGGACATGAAGTCAGGTGTATACAACCTAATGGTAAGTGTCTATCACCACATTCCACATTTTGAGTGCAACATCAGGGTAATATTAGTGCACTGCATTTTGATGTACTTTTCTCAGTGTGAACAAGCTTTTGCACTTAAAAGGTGAAGTGTAAATACGAAAGTGCACCAATTGAGACACACCAAAAAGGAGACTTCAACCTGGGTAAAGGTTTTTCAAGCTCTGGCTTCTCCTTGGCTTTATCACCAGCCATTAATCCCTATAAGCAAATACTGGGTTGCAGTGTATGTGTTTACTGAGGATATGGCGTGGCACACTTCCTGCCCCCTACTTACTGTGTATAGTGTGGGAACTTGGTACGCCTCAGTGGTTTTCTTGTGTCACGACGGATCGCACACCAACCATGGAACTTTTCCTGTTCCTGTCTGTAATATGACTGCCTTCTCTTCTTCAGTCATGAGGGGCAGTTCTCTCTTCCAGCAGCCATTGAGCTGCGACCGTGCTGGCGTAGATGACGTATGACCATGAGAGGAGAACCACAGACAAAAACACCTGACAAATGCAACAAAGCAGGTCAGATATTTAAATTGATGAACGAGTTTAAAACTCAGTAATATAATTCTTATACTATTATTTTTCTAAAGCATTAAAATACATATTAACAGAACGTTTTTTCTTTGAGAGGGAACGCTACAAAACCAAGCAGTTTGCTAGCTAGCTAGCTAGCTCAGCTTTAAGGTTTAAACCACTACTAAATAAAACGTTTTGCGCGAAATGAGCGTCAATTTACCGCCAAGTAAATCCTGTCCAGAGTCCGCCCGGTGACCATTTTCATCCGTGTTACTTTTGAACGAAGTAAAGCCCCTCTAAACACATTCTTCTTCCTTTTGAACGTAGTAAAGCCTCACTAAACACATTCTTCTTCTTCTTCTTCTTCTTCTTCTTCTTTTTATGGCGGTTGGCAAGCAACCTTCTGGTGTGCATTACCGCCACCTACTGTAATGGAGTGTGGACCGAGGTGGATCCCTACTCTATATTCTTTTCTTTAACCCAGTGTTTTTTAAATATGTGTATATTGCTTTGTATCCTATGTTTTCTGAATGCAATCCTAATATACTTCCCACTTGTAACCTAATATTTTCTTTTGGTAACTTATTTTCCAGTATTTCTCTTTCTCTATTGTATTTCCTACATTGTATTAAAACATGGTCAACATTCTCTATTTAATGGCAAAAATCACACAGCCCTGTAGTATGTTTTCCTATCAATTTTAGTGAACTATTTAGATAAGTATGTCCTAATCTCATTCTAGTAATAATGTCTTCTTCTTTCCTATTTCTACCCCCTCCTCTCATGACACCTACTCTCCTCTGGACTTTGTAAAACCCTCTACCTTTTATTTCCTTATTCCAATTATCCTGCCACTTTTTATTGTGTTCTATCTTAATTATGCTCTTCACTTCTTCTTTACTTTGCTTAATCTCCATGTTTACTTCTGTTTTAGTGGTTGCTTGTTTTGCATATCTATCAGCTAACTCATTTCCCTCAACTCCTACATGAGCAGGAACCCAGAGAAATGTTACCACACCTCCCGCTTTATTTATCCTGTGGATTGCCTGAACTATTTCATAAATTATATCTAGTCTTGTTTCTGATGCTATGTTTTTTATGCTCGTCAATGCACTGCTGGAGTGCGAGCACACGACTGCTTTCCTTGCTTTGTTTTCCTCTATCCAGTTAACTGCCATATAAATTGCTACCAATTCCCCCGTAAAAACAGATAGTTTATCACTGATTCTTTTATTTAACACTATATTTCCTTGTGGGATAACTACAGTAGCTCCTACTTTACTATTTATAGTTTTGGATGCATCTGTGAATATCGTGATGTTATCAAAAAACATTTCCTCAATCCAATGTTTTATCTGGTAACTATTTAAATTTCTATTCTTCAGTAATTGCATGTCTACCTTTGGGTTGTCATACATCCACGGTGGTATTGCAGGAATTGGTACTGTAGGGCTAACTTTAATATTGTCAATTTGTGCTTTGATACATATATCTCCTATTATCCACCCAAAACTATTCATTTTTTTCTTCTCTTTTTCTTGGCAGTTTATTAGCACTTGACGGGTTGGATGTCCTTGCTTGGATCCTTTTAAGTTTGCCCAATAAACTGCTGAGAGTTGGTCTCTCCTCATGTCCAAAGGTTTTTCGTTCATTTCTACTTGTAATGCTGCCACTGGAGTAGATTTAGTAGCTCCACAACATAACCTTAACACCTGCGACTGGATCCGGTCTATTTTCTTAAGTAGAGTTTTTGAAGCAGATTGATAAATAATGCATCCGTAGTCAATAACAGATCGAATTAAAGTGATATATATTGTTTTCAATGTCAACCTATCAGCCCCCCAATCTTTACCCCTCAAAGCCCTCATTATATTTAACACCTTTTTACTTTTCTCCACTATTTTGCTGATGTGGGTTGACCAGTTAATATTTTTATCAAACCATATTCCTAAATATTTAAATACTTATACCTCTTCTATGTTTTCTCCATAGAGTTTTATTTGGAGCTTGTTTTGTACTTTCCTCTTCGTAAAATTTATGACTTTTGTCTTTCCAACAGAGAATCTTAAACCCCAAGCCGTCCCCCAGTCTTGAACATTATTTACCGCCTTTTGAATCTTCTTTTCTATATGATTTGTATTTCTACCTCTCTTCCACATCACTCCATCATCAGCAAACAATGCCACCTCCACTAACCCTTCCACTTCACTAAAAACTTCATTTATCATGATGGAAAATAGTACTGGACTTATTATACTCCCTTGTGGGGTCCCATTTTCCACTTTGTATTCTCTGCTATATTCATTCTCTATTTTTACTAATAATGTTCTACTTGTTAAAAAGTCTTTTATCCATCTGTACATTCTTCCTCTAATCCCAATCTTATTTAGTTTCATCAGCAACCCCTGTTTCCACAACATATCATACGCTTTCTCTATGTCAAAAAAATACCGCAATTATACTTTCTTTATTTATTTGTCCCTTTCTAATTTCCTCTTCCAGCTGCACTGCTGGGTCATTTGTGCTTCTTGCTTTGCGAAAACCACTTTGGTAGTTTTTTATAAAAAAAAATTGACTCTAAATAATATATTAATCTTTCATTAATCCTTTTTTCCATTACTTTGCCCAAATTTGAGGTCAATGCTATCGGCCTATAATTTCCTGCCTCTTCCGGATCTTTCCCTGGCTTGCATATTGGAATTATTACAGCTGTTTTCCACTCATCTGGTAATTTTCCTTCTTCATATTTCCTATTATATAATTTCAAGACCACTTCTTTGCCGATGCTACCTACATTTTTGATCATTTGATAACTCACCAGGTCTTATCCTGGCGTCGTATTTTTAACTTTTTTTAAAATTCGAACCATTTCATCCAAAGAAAATGTCATATCCATAGTGTTGGTAAACCTATTATCGTTGCCTTCCTTCATTTCCTCAATATTTAAACTAATTGTTTCTTCTCTCTTTTGTTTTTCTACATTTCTCAAATTATCATTATTGTGCACTTTAACAAAGTTTTTTGCCAAAAGTTCTGCTTTTTCTTTATTTCCTACCACACGCCGCGTTCCATCTTTCATCACATGATTTTTATGTTCTTTTCTGACCCCTGACATTCTCCGATCATTCCCCACACTTGGCTTAAAGGAGTAGTTCTATTTAGTGTTTCACAAAAAGTTCTCCAATGGTGTTTTCTTGTTTTTTTAATAACATACCTTACTCTAGCTTGATGCCTTTTATATTGGATCATGTCTTGGAAATTTTGTGTTCTTCTCAATATTCTAAATGCTCTATTCCGTTCTTGTATTGCATCTGTGCACTCTTGTGTCCACCACGGCACTATCTTTCTTCTTCTCCCTGTACTATTCCTTGGTATGCTCTGATCGGCTGCTTCTATTATGCACTTTGTAATATCTGTATTTAATTGTTCAAAATCTTGATTTATATCTACTTCCTTTAAAGTTATGTCGGTAATTTCCCAAAATTTCCCCCAATCACCATGATTATACTTCCATCTTCCTTCTATCCTAGTGCTTTCTGTCCTATGATTTATGTTTATGTGAATGAAGATTGGATAGTGATCACTTCCCACTGTGCTGTATTTATTTACTTCCCACTCCACCTTTCCTGCTAACCCTTGTGACACTAGTGTTAAATCTATTGCTGTTTCTTTACCCGTGACGACATCCAACCTTGTTCCCGACCCATCATTCACACACACAAGTTCTTTTTCCTCCAAAAGTGCTTCCAATGTATCCCCATTCCAGTCATCCCTATCACCCCACATTGTGCTATGTGCATTAAAGTCACCACTCCAAATAATATTGCCACTCCAGTGCTCGATTATTTTTTTCTAGTTGGTGAATTTCTAATTTCTTGCATGGATTATAGAAGTTAAGTACTTTGTATCTTTCTTTATTATTCCATACTTCTACTCCTACTATCTCTAGTTCTTGTTTTACTTTTAATATTGAATAATGCATATCTTCCTTAATAAATATGGCACATCCTCCTCCTTGCCCATCATTCCTATCTTTACGTATCGTTATATATCCTTTTATTATAAAGTTTAATTTTGGCTTCAGCCATGTTTGTTGAATACATATTATATGTGGTTTATTTTTCATATTATTAATATATCCCTTTAATTCCTGTCCGTTTGCTATCAAACTTCTGGCATTCCACTGAACAATCAACATGGCGTTGGATTGTGGTAACATGACTCGGTCTCGTCTACTCTCTGTAGCTCACCTTGCACCTGTTCCCAGGATAGTTCTTTTAAATTTAAAAACTTTGCTGCTGCTTTCACAATTATTTTGATTTTCTCAGTCTTGTTTCTAGCCTGTTCTGTACAATTTATTACATAAGCCAGGAATACAACTAGTTCGTCCATGGAAATTCCTGTATTTGCTGCCTCTTGTTTTTTATTTCTTGAACTGTTTTCACTTCTGTCCTGTTCTGCACTTTCTTGATTTCTTATTTTAACTGCCTCTGCGTATGTAATATTTCTTTCAACTCTGATTTGCTGTACTTCTGTTGCCTGTTTTCTTATGATGCAGCCCCCATACGCTGCTGTGTGATTCCAGCCACAATTACAACACTTGACCTGTTCATTTTCTCCACATTGTCCATATTCATGCTCTCCTCCACACCTTCCACTTCTCATCTTAGCATGACACACACTAGCTATGTGCCCATAGCGTTGGCACTTGAAACAACGTACTGGGGGTGGCACGTAAGCTCTAACATAGAAGCTTAAATACCCAATCATGATTCTCTCTGGTAAGACCTCCTCTGCAAATTGCACTAGCACGGATTCGCTCTCAGTCTTTTCACCGTTCCTAAATGCCATCATTCTTTTCATCATAGTGACAGTTCCTCCTTTTATTTCTTTTTTCAGATCATCTAAATTTTCTCCTCTTGGGATTCCTGTCACGACTCCTCTTGCCCCCTTTCGTTCTCCCATTTTGATTTTTTCCTTTATTATTTTGTTGCACAGTTTTTGCAATCGCATTGCTTTGTTCTTTTGCTCTCCATTTTTGCATTTAATCAACAGCCGTCCGTCCCTGAGCACCTTCGCTATCTCCACCTCTCCAATGTCCTTCTTTAATCCCTTAACCAGTGTCATCAAACTAATGTCATTCATATCTTGGTTTGATTTAAATGTATAAATTATCTTATATTCATCTACCATAACCCTTTTCCTCTTATCAACGTCTTCATGCACTCTTTTAGCACTCGACTTTCCTTCACTCCCTCCTCTCCCCTTCTTTCCTCTCTCCCCTCTAGTCCTATCCATTTCCATACTATCCTCATACATCCCGTCACTATCCCCTTCCATCTCGATCCAGTCACAAAACAGCTTATGCTCAACCGCCAAAACAGATTTAGACACTCTCGCCGCCGCCAAATTCACTCCAAATGTTTGGTAGTTCCGCGTCTCTCCTTCCGGAAGCTTCCACCCACTAAAGACATTCGTTTACACTTCCAGAAAAATGTGATCTCTATCGTGCTCCAGTGTAAACACACACAGGCCCTAATGTGGCCCCCAATGACACTTGCATGCGTACTTCGATGAAGTAAAAACAAAGACAGTTGACCGGATCCCGTAAATGAACAAGGAAGTCGCTACTCCTACAAAATAAAATAAAAATCGCCACCATAGATACGTTCGCCACACCTTGAACATATATGTTTTACGTGAAAATAAATTAATGTACAATATAATAAACAAAGTGCAAACCCGTAGGCTCACTCAAATTCAGAAAATAACTTAAATTTTGGAACACGGCATTATCGTTTTCACAGCTTTTTTGTTGTTAGAGGTAGAGAGTGTTTTGATGTAGAGTTGTAACTTTTTTTTTAAAGGCACAAAAGACAGGTCGGGTATTGAGAAACTTACATTTATGAATATAAAACTTAGCCAATAGAATAATGAGGTTGCAAAGGTAAAATTGCTTTTCAATTTTTCGTTCATACAGTGTAAAACCAAATATCAATCAATCAATCAATCAATGTTTACTTATATAGCCCTAAATCACTAGTGTCTCAAAGGGCTGCACAAACCACTACGACATCCTCGGTAGGCCCACATAAGGGCAAGGAAAACTCACACCCAGTGGGACGTCGGTGACAATGATGACTATGAGAACCTTGGAGAGGAGGAAAGCAATGGATGTCGAGTGGGTCTAACATTATACTGTGAAAGTTCAATCCATAATGGATCCAACACAGTCGCAAGAGTCCAGTCCAAAGCGGATCCAACACAGCAGCCAGAGTCCCGTTCACAGCGGAGCCAGGAGGAAAACATCCCAAGCGTAGGCGGATCAGCAGCGCAGAGATGTCCCCAGCCGATACACAGGCGAGCAGTACATGGCCACTGGATCGGACCGGACCCCCTCCACAAGGGAGAGTGGGACATAGGAGAAAAAGAAAAGAAACGGCAGATCAACTGGTCTAAAAAGGGAGTCTATTTAAAGGCTAGAGTATACAAATGAGTTTTAAGGTGAGACTTAAATGCTTCTACTGAGGTGGCATCTCAAACTTTTACAGGGAGGGCATTCCAGAGTACTGGAGCCCGAAATGAAAACGCTCTGTAGCCCACAGACTTTTTTTGGGCTTTGGGAATCACTAATAAGCCGGAGTCCTTTGAACGCAGATTTCTTGCCGGGACATATGGTACAATACAATCGGCAAGATAGGATGGAGCTAGACCGTGTAGTATTTTATACGTAAGTAGTAAAACCTTAAAGTCACATCTTAAGTGCACAGGAAGGCAGTGCAGGTGAGCCAGTACAGGCGTAATGTGATCAAACCTTCTTGTTTTTGTCAAAAGTCTAGCAGCCGCATTTTGTACCAACTGTAATCTTTTAATGCTAGACATGGGGAGACCCGAAAATAATACGTTACAGTAATCGAGACCAGACGTAACAAACGCATGGATAATGATCTCAGCGTCTTTAGTGGACAGAATGGAGCGAATTTTAGCGATATTACGGAGATGAAAGAAGGCCGTTTTAGTAATGCTTTTAATGTGTGACTCAAAGGAGAGAGTTGGGTCGAAGATAACACACAGATTCTTTACCGTGTCGCCTTGTTTAATTGTTTGGTTGTCAAATGTTAGAGTTGTATCATTAAATATCACATCTTTAAAACAAAGCACAAATCTGTCATGAGTATTGTCGATGTTATGCTTTTTTTTTTTTTCCTGGTTCACCTTTTTTTTTTTTTTTTTTAAATGTTTATTTATAAATTTCAACAATTACAAACAGTAAGTCAAACAACAATATAAAACATTATAAAACATTATGAAAACAGTACAAAACAGTGCCACGGGGTTGTAAGTTCAAAATAATAAAAATAGAAGACAAAAATATATATATATATATAATAAACAAAATACAAAGCCGTAGGCTTATTCAGATTCATCAAACAACTTAAATTTGGAACACAGCATCATCGTTTTCACAGCTTTTTTGTTGTTAGAGGTAAAGAGCGTTTTAATGTAAAGTTCCAGATCTTTTTTTAAAGGCACAAAAGATAGGACGGGTATTAAGAAACTTACATTTATGAATAAAAAACTTAGCCAATAAAATAATGAGGTTGCAAAGGTAAAATTCCTTTTCAAATTTTTGTTCATACAGTGTAAAACCAAAAATCACATCTTTAAAGTAAAGCACACATTTGTCATAAATATTGTCCAGGATGAAGCGACAGATGCCCGCCATAGTGATCGAGAGTTTTCACAAGTCCAAAACAAGTGGTTGACAGTCTCTGGGTGCAGGTAACATCAATGTCCTTCTTGTATCTAACCATCACAGTCTTTACAGGGTAATAGCGATGGATGATTTTAAATGATATCTCTTTGACTTTGTTGGTAAGTAAATACCTGTTAGGAAGGGACCACGTTTTGATCCAATAGATGTCATTTACAACATTATTCCATAAGGAAATTACATAGGAGACAGACACACAATCATTTTGGAATAAGCTGCGGATTTTTCTGTTATTTTTTTGATCAAAGCAAAGTTTCCCCACAGGAGTGTCAAGTGGATCATTCACAATTTTTACAGCAGAAAGAGGAGGTGTGTAAGCAACATAATAACACCTGTTGGGATGGCATCAAATACAATAGCAAATTGTTTGGGAGTCACAGGTATCTTAAATTGGTTGAGAAATTCTTGGTAATTAAAAAGTTGACCTTCCTTATTGAAAAGCTGACTCACTAAAATAATGTTATTGTTAAACCAATTGTTGAGGAAAAGAGATTTCCTTTTGTAACATATGTCTTTATTGTTCCAGATGAAATATTTGGTAGGTGAAAAATTGTGCTTGTATACAAGAGACCATGCTAGAAGGGCTTGTTTGTGGAAGTTTGAGAGCGCAACAGGAATCCTATCAATGTTATAATTACACAATAGCAAAAATTTTAGGCCTCCAAGGTTAGAGAATACATGATGAGAAATAAAGTTCCAAATTGAGGTAGGGTCTTTCAAGTAGTGTCTTATCCAATTAATTTTAAAGGTGTTGTTTAGTGTAGTGAAATCAAGAAAGTTTAGACCACCCTGATTGTAATTGTTCATTATAACAGATTTCTTAATATAATGAATTTTGTTTTTCCAAATAAAGTCAACCAGTATTTTGTCAATAGTTTTACATATTTTTTGGTTAACATCCAAAGAAATAGCTGCATACGTAAGCCTGGAGATACCTTCTGCTTTGGAAAGTAAGGTTCTGCCTTTTAAGGATAAATCTCTCTGTAGCCATTGGTTAAATCTTTTCTTAGTTTTTTCTACAATTGGATTAAAGTTCAATACCGATCTAGAGTTTTGATTTTTAGTGATATGTATTCCTAGGTAATTAATACTATCCTTAACTGGAATTTGAGATACAGACATAATTTCACATCTCTTCACAGCCATTAGTTCACATTTATTCACATTTAGACAGAGACCAGAAGCCAAGGAAAAAACATGAATCACATCCAAGGCTAAGGGAATTTGAGAAGAGTCTTTCAAAAAGAGTGTTGTGTCGTCAGCCAGTTGGCTGATAATTATTTCTCTGTCTAATACAGAAATCCCCTTTAAATGACTAGTTTTTATATGAACCGATAACAGTTGGGTGGCTAACAGAAATAAATATGGAGAAATAGGACAACCTTGCCGTATCCCACATTTTAACTCGAATCTTGGAGATGTACCAGATTTGAGCTTTATAGAACTATTACCATTGCCGTACAAAGTCTTAATTGTTTTGCGGAAAAAATTGCCAAAGCCAAATTTCTCAAGTGTCCTGAATATAAATTCATGTTCGGTCGACTCAAAAGCTTTGTAAAAGTCCAGGAAAAGAAGGAAGCCTTCATCATTAATGACCTCTGGGTAATCCAGAATGTCAAGTACAAGCCTGATATTATTAGATATGTGTCTTCCTCTCATAAAACAGGACTGTGTCTCATCAATTATGTCATCCAGAACCAATTTTAAACGTTTAGCAAAAATAATAGCTACAATTTTATAGTCATTGTTTAGAACGCTAATTGGACGCCAAATATCAATGATTAGTAAATCTTTGTTTGGCTTGGGTATAAGGGTAATAAGGCCTTGTGTTAAAGTTGGAGGAAGGGCACCTGTATCAATACTTTCACAAAATACTTCTAGTAAGAAAGGAGCTAGCTCTTCTGAAAATATTTTATAGAATTCAGATGTAATACCATCCACTCCAGGAGATTTGTTATTTTTTAAACTATTAATTGATTCCACTACTTCCTTGAGACAGATTGGACGGTCACAGAATACTTGGTCAGCTGGGCTGATTGATTTAGTTTCAGTTAAGGTATCCATAAACTTAACAGCATCACTTTCAGAGTATTGACTATTGTATAATGTTTTGTAAAATTGAGAACAAAAATTGCCAATCTGTTTTGCGTCATTGCAAACCACATCATTTATTTTCAATTGATCAATGGTGTTATTTTGAGCCTGCGATTTTTCTAAACGAAAGAAATACGCAGAGTTTTGTTCACCGTCCTCCAGCCATTGTTTTCTAGATCTTACAAAGGCTCCTTCTGCTTTTAATTGATACATTTTGTCTAATTTATTTTGGTTTTCTAAGAGACTTTCTTTTTCTTCTGCTGACATATTATCTGGACATATAGAGGATAATGCAATAATGATGGAAATCACATTTACCTCCTCAGAACGCTTATTCTTAGCTAGATTGCTGCAATATTTTCTAATAAATTTACCTACCTCATATTTAGGGAGTTCCCAATTAGTACAATAATTATTTTGGGTTTTGGCTTTATTAAGAAAAATTTTTATTAGATCTTTAATCCTAATTTTAACTGCTTCATGACATAAAACTGAACTGTTGAGTTTCCAGTATGAGCTTTTTGAAGGATTGTGAGTGGGATGTAAAGAGTTGTGAATCTGAATAGCCCTATGATCAGTCAAAGGAGTGGAGAGAATTTGAACAGTAACACAGTTTTGAAGTGATTTAGAAATTAACCACATGTCTATTCTAGACTTTCTTGAGCCTGATTTATTGGACCAGGTAAAGGATGTCTTATTCGGATTTTTATATCTCCAGGCATCAATTAAATCAAACCTTTGCATTAATAACTTCAGATTTGAGCTGACACTACTTTGAGAGCCTGGTGGCCATCTATCAAGTGAATTGTCAATGACAGTATTGAAGTCACCTCCGACAAGTATATAAGCATTTGGAAATTTGGCAAGCCAGTGTAAAATTTTATTTTGCACTTCATTAAATAAAATAGTATTGTCAGGCACCGAGTTATGTCCATAAATGTTAGCAACTATAAAGTTTGTTTTCTGAATCTCAAAAACCTGACAAATACAATGGCCATTTTTATCATAATCACTATGATGCAATTAGACTCCTGTAATTTTGTTTTTGAATGTGCCAACTCCTCCAGAACGCTGTGATGCATGAGAGCAATATATCTCATTACCCCATTGAGATCTCCAAAACTTTACATCATCATTCATACTGTGTGTCTCCTGTAAAAAACATAAATCTGTTCTACATTGTTTAAGAAATAAAAATAAAGCTTTGCGTTTCAAGTTCTGCCTTAACCCCCTGGCGTTGAGAGAAACTATAGATAAAGACAGATTTAAATAAAAAACGATTGGAATTAGAAAATGCTTTGAGTTAGAAACAAAGCAACTAGACGCTGCGGGAACAACATCATATGAAAGTTCAGAAAGTGCAAAAAAAAACTGGCTGGTGCGTGAGTTGTGACTCCTCATCTATCCATCCTTTTCTTTTACCAAAGTAGAGTCAAGAGAAAGTTAAAGCCTGAAAGGTGTATCTTCAGATTGGAGGAAGGATTTATTTTTTCTCAATAAAAGCACGACCGCCTACAAAATAGGCGATTTTCCCTGCCTTGCGAGCTTCATCTACCAGTGGCCATAACTTAATTCTTGCATCTCTGTCGACTTTGCAGAGATCCTCGGCGAAGCGTAATCCGTTGTCTCGTAGGAAGGAGGAATTCTTTGCAGCGGCCCAAATTGCAGGTCTGTGCACCCGGGAGGAAAACTGCAGCAAAACACACCTGTTACCTTTCGGTTTCTTCATTCCAACGCGGTGCACGGTGTCGATAACATTGGGGAACCGTTCAGCATCGGACGGCAGCAGAGCCTGGCAAACTCGGATCACCTCTTCACGTAAAACTCTTTCCTCCACACGCTCGGCCACACCGTGCAGTCTCAAGTTCCATCGTCTTGAATATCTCTCCATCTCGGTGATGCGTTCTTGAAGTGTATTGATTAGCTTCTTGTCCCCCTCCACAGCCCGTTCCAGCCCAGACACTCTCCCCATAATCTCGCTTACTTGTTTGCAAATTTGTTCCACTTTGGCATTTCCGCTAGCAATTTGAATAGCATTGGCCTGGATCAACTTTTTCAACTCCTCCGAGCGGGCCTCCGAGCGGGCGCTAAGCTCATCCGAGCGAGCATTAATTAGCGCGGATAGCGTAGCAACAATGTCACTGTTGTCCATTTCATCTTTACCTTTCTATGTGGGAGGCTTCTCCGGTGTTACTGGTAGGGAAGGGAGATTTTATTCATTAATGAGATGCACTTTCATGCTGTTTCCACCGATGAAATAGTCATGGCAGTTCTTGAATAGCAAGTTTGAATGTCCGGTTGTATCGTTATCCGCCATTTTCTTCGCCATACCTTTCCTTTTCGAGCCAGAAGACATCGCCAAAGTTCAAAGAAGCAGTCGTCAAAGTCCAGCCAAAAGTATCACAAAATGATCCAAATACTATAAATAAACTATTCAGGCTTTTTATAATTATGCACGACCAGTTTTTGCAAGGTTATAATCCTTTTTTTGGATGCTGCTCCCGCATGTAGGACCGTTCACGGCGCCATCTTGGATCCTCCGATGTTATGGATTTTATAGGAATTGAATCGCTCTAAAGTGACGTCACATCTTCTCCGGGTTCTTGTCGGTGGGTCGCACGTTGCCAATATTTGCCACAGCGCTGCTCTGTGTTCAGGCCTTTCATTGCATTATTTTATTTTATTGAATAATGATCATTTTATATATTCATATACAAACACATTGACGCAATTCCAATACAATACAATTTAACATTGTTCTAATGTTCCAGATCAGGCCGAATAAATACCATGATGAATCAAATTCAAACAAGTCTCATGCAAAAAAAAACGGTTTGATTGATTGATTGATTAATTGATTGATTGATTGAAACTTTTATTAGTAATTTGCACAGTCCGGTACATATTCCGTACACCCGAAAAAGTTTTTCAACTTGTTTAAGTCGGGGTCCACGTTAATCAATTCATGGTTACAAGTAAAAGTAAATATGACACTGTAAGTTCTTCCACATTTGTTGTTCTTGCCTGCTGCTAACTCACGCCAAGAGATGTTTCTTAACTTTATTTGCTGTTTAGTCTTTTTTAAATCTATCAAATTGTCTGTTTATATATATATTTGTGTGTGTGTGTGTGTGTGTGTGTGTGAGTGTGCGTGTCTGTGTATGAGAGTGTGTGTGTGCGTGCGTGTGCGAACGAAGGTCAAGTCCAAAGGTCACCCATGCACAGTCAAGTGTGTGTTTGTCCCAACAAAATCAATGTGTGTGTGTTAATGCGTCTGAGTGTGTGAATACGTGTTGTGGTCGACATGGGCACAATGTGGCGGAGGGTGCTGCTTCGCTGCCTGCTGCTGTTGGCCATCCCGGCATTGCTGGTGTTAGTCGCGTGGCTCCGTAAGTTAGCTTCACCATTGTGTCTCCCGTGCTCAGCCAATTTGCCTCAGGTAGCGCTGTTCTTGTAACGCTCTTTGGATGCTCCGCAGCTCAGGGTGACGTGGCAGACTGTGGCTCCACCTTCTTTCCGTGTGTGACGACGTACTGGAGAAGGGTAAAGCCGTCATGGAAGACTCTACATTGGTGCATTGTCGAGTTTTTTTCTCTTTCAGCCTCCAGTGGTGGCCGAGAAGGAGTTGGCCCCACCTCTCATCCACGAGTGTCCTGATCAATTGTTTCAGACATGGCGTCTGCTGCACTTTTTGACATTGAGTGTTAGCGTTGGCAACGACATCCTGCTGGAGCCGTACCTGCAGAGCTGGGATCAGCTAATTCTGTACGCTCCAATCACAAACGAAGCGGCGATGGCGACTTTTACAGACTTTTCATCTCTTGACAGTTTCATGGAGTCCTTGGGACCAGTGGTTAACTTCTTCTCTCAGAAGGTCAGTGACAAGGTGGCGTTAATCCGGCAGCTGGCTCGCCAACACCAGGAGCGTGGACCGGAGAGCGGGGTGAGGCGGGCAATGGGTGCCCTGCGTCAAACAACGTCAGTGTTCATAAAGATCTTCCTGTGCTGCATCTGCAGGCATACCGCTCGGTGCGCTCCATGGTGGAGGCGGAGCTAAAGGAAGGGGTGGTTCACTTTTCGCGCCACACGGATTCGGGCTGCAGGACACTGCTGCGTTTGCATAGGTCGTTACTGTGGCTCGCCCTGACACTGGACGGACTGACGCACACGCCAGACGCCCTTGGGCGCCTCAAGACACCGGGCGAGCTCAGCAGGTCTGCAGCTGCTGCCATTTTGTTTGGCGTTGTGATGGCTGATGACAACGTCCCTGTATTCCCTTAGGGAAGCCTACCAAACAGCGCTGGCCCCCCATCACCCGTGGATGCTGCGACAGGCGGCCGAGTTTGTCTTCCTTGCCCTACCCGACAGGGAGCATTTCTTGCGGCTGGTGTGCGTGCAGAGCCAGCAGGAGGCGGAGCCCGTCCTGCGCGTCATCATTCGCGCTTTACAGCTGGTCTACAGCAGAACTCAGCGGATTCTAGAACAGAACGGAATGCTGGAGCTGCCATAAACGTGTCCAGGTCACATGACCTACAAACGACAACAGGCACATGGAGCAAATTGGCTCTGAGTCCTCCAGGATCCGTTTGGTTCACATGAGTTTGTGTCTGTCAAATACCTTCTTCAAACTCTTCCCCTCTGATTAGTTTTCGTCACAGTAAATCAGCCACACACAATGTATTGCTGTATGTTTCTAAATTGTAACTTCACTGTAAACTATTAATTTAATGTTGTGTATATGCTGTACGTCGCCAGCAACAGCGGCTGTATTTCCTTTTCATCCGTGTTTGAAAGTTGCAGAAATAATTCATATTTTCATATAAGTTGTTTACATTCAGACAAAGCAAGCGCAAAAATATCTTTTGGAGATGTGGCCATCATGGTTTTCCGAGATTGTAACATGAACGCTCACAACTCGGGTGTAATGTCATTCCTATAGCTCTGACTTCTCACTTCCGAGGTGAATGGAATGCAGCATAACTGTAGATAAACAATCATGCTTCCCACCTGGATAGTAGAATGACAAGGACATTTTCTGGCAAGTTGGTACATTTTGACAGCCAATTAAGACCCGGTAATGGTGAGAATGCCACATTCTTCATCTTGATAGGAATATAGGAAAGTCCCAGCAGTCGGCATATTAATCACAGCAGACATTGCACAGTAAGTGATTTTGTATCATGTTTGTTGGCGCTCATGAAGTCTGCAGTGAGTAGTAATCAGTGATGTTGAAAAAAAAGCGAACATTGTGATGCGTTTTTGTAAAGAATGCGCCGCGTATGCTTAAAATTTTAAAATATGTAAATATGAAATGTTATTATAAATGTAGCCATTACTACGTTAAATATTTACTTACACCATGTATATAAAACCTTAATGGAGGTGTTTGGATGTTTTTAGGGGCTGTATATGCAGAAAAGAACGACTTCTATAGACTCCATTGTAAGTGGACTTTTGATCGCATTTAGTTAGGCCAGTGGTTATCAACCTTTTTTCAGTGATGTACCCCCTGTGAACATTTTTTTAATTCAAGTATCCCCTAATCAGAGCGAAGCATTTTTGGTTGAAAAAAAGAAATAAATAAGTAAAATACAGCACTATGTAATCAGTTTCTGATTTATTAAATTGTATAACAGTCCAAAATAATGCTCATTTGCAGTGGTCTTTCTTGAACTATTTGTAAAATAGAATAACAAAAAACTTGTCGAAAAATAAACAAGTGATTCAATTATAAATAAAGATTTCTACACATAGTTCAATTCTAGGACTAGATAGAACAATCCCATGATACAAAACAACCTGAGTAGAATGGAAATAATAGGCTACCTCCTTCAGAGCTGCTTCAGAACGGTTGTGGTGTTGGACCTGGTTGGGTGGGATTGCAAGATGGGGGACAGAGAGGAGGAAGGGGAATGGTTGTCAGCTTCATTGGGGTCATCAGGTGGGCACCCTCCTTCACCGGCGTTTCAATGATAGGCCCACGACACCTACAGAGGGCTCATCAGCAACACCTGGTGTCGCAGGTGAGCCCCCCTCTGCTTTTAACCATTATGTGATGTAGGTCTTACTAGATCTCCAGATGGTGTCTCTCCTTGTCACCCACAGCCACCGACTGGTTGTCTCTGCTGCTCCTTAAAGGGCTTTGATGGTGTTTCGCAGGGTTTGGCCTTGAACTCCGATGTCCTTAAGCAGCCTGATTGTTGTCCAGCCCATAAAACCTCTGCAGCCAACTTCCATTGGGCAGACCTTGGCTTTCCATCCATTCTGCTCAGCATCAGCTGCCAGTTCGGTGTACTTAAGGCTTTTGCGTTCAAATGCCTCCTCCACAGCAGCCTCCCAGGGAACCGTGAGTTCTATTATCTACACAAGGTCTTGTCTGACGTTTGATTTGGCTATCTCTGAAGAAAAACAGAGCTTTTGATCAAGATCCACCGCCATTTTCCAATCAAGAGCCCTTCCGAGCTGGACTATGTCTGGTATATGGCCTTTGGTGAACTCTCTTGTGGCTGTAGGATATACTTTTGGCGGGAGCAGGGCATTGATCTTCACTTTTCTGGCCTCTAACGTGGCTGCTAGACACTTCAGAACCTGGTTGTGCCGCCAGGTGTAGCGGCCTTGTGACAGACTTGTCTTGCAGCCAACGAGAATGTGTTTGAGGTTAGCTGGAGATGGACAGAGGGGGCATGTGGGGTCCTCTCCGTATCACTGTTTGAGGTTGGAGGGGGAGGGAAGGACATCATTAGTGGAGCGTAAGATGAAGCTGATGTGAACTGCCTCCATGCCCAACAGCTCCCACTATGAGAGCTTTCTCCTCTCGACTCCTTCCCAGCTCATCCACTGTCCTTGCTTGACTTGTGAGATAGCCTTTGCACATCTTGCTGCCTGCTCATGCCAACGTACCTCCTCCACAACCAGCCGTCATCGCTGAGCTGGAGCAGCTGTATGCCACAACGGTCTGCTCTCACCAAGGCCAAGGCCTCCTCTAACCTGCTGCACGAGGCCAATGATGTCTCTATGCCTAAGACCCTCCTTTGCTTGCAGAGTAGCTGCTGCTGCAGTTCATTTCCTTCCGGTCACCAAGGTAGGAGTTGTTTGGGCAACGCATGGGTCACGAGACTCTGTTAGCGTCATTTCCAGCCTTACCTTTGCACATTTAAACTCCTCTACTAGGCTGGAAACAGGAAGCTCCAGAACACCTCTTCCATACAGTCCGATGTTACTGAAGCATTTGGGAAGACCCAGCCACTTCCTAGCAAATGCGCTAACGATCCTCTCCAACTTGTCTACCTTTGTGGTTGGTACGTCATAGATGGTCAGAGGCCACAAAAGCCTGGGTAGCAACCCAAATTGGAGGCACCACAGCTTCAACCGGCCAGGGAGCATGGTCTTATCGATGTTTTTAAGGCCAGTTATAGTATCCTGCTTGAGCTGGTCCACCTTCCCCGTGTCTTTGAGGGTGGCATGATACCAACGTCCAAGACTCTTGACAGGCTTCTCAGACACTGTTGGTATAGCTTCTTCATCCACACAGAATCAATGTTCCATCAGCTTCCCCCTCACCACCGAGATGCTTCTGGATGTTTTCTTGCAGCTTGTTCAGCAGCCGCCTAGCACATGCCTTGGTTGCGGTGAGGATGGTCATATCATCCATATAGGCTCTGATGGGCGGAAGACGAAGACCTGATTTAATCTTTTGACCTCCTACCACCCACCTAGAGGCACTGATGATGACCTCCATAGCCATTGTAAAAGCAAAAGGTGAGATGGTACACCCTGCCATTATTCCTATTTCGAGTTGCTGCCATGCTATGGTGCACTCAGCACTTGTCAGGCATAGCTGTAGGTCCTGGAAATAGGCTTTGACAAGACCAGTTATGGAATCCGGTACACTGAAATAGTGGAATGCCACCCAGAGAAGATCATGAGGAACTGCCCATAGGCATTTGCTAGGTCCAAGAACACAACATGGAGGTCTCTTTCACCCTTCTTGGCAGCTTGAATTTGACTCCATATCATGTTCAACAGTAATCATCAACTTAAAGTGCCCTCTTTGGGGATTGTAATAGAGATCCATCTGGATTCATGAACTTCATTCTAAACATTTCTTCACAAAAAAAGAAATCTTTAACATCAATATTTATGGAACATGTCCACAAAAAAATCTAGCTGTCAACACTGAATGTGAATTATATTTATATAGCACTTTTTCTCTAGTGACTCAAAGCGCTTTACATAGTGAAACCCAATATCTAAGTTACATTTAAACCAGTGTTGGTGGCACTGGGAGCAGGTG
Organism: Nerophis ophidion; assembly: GCF_033978795.1. Lineage (NCBI taxonomy): Eukaryota > Metazoa > Chordata > Actinopteri > Syngnathiformes > Syngnathidae > Nerophis > Nerophis ophidion. The sequence continues at coordinate 24,853,833 of NC_084620.1, forward strand.
GGTAAAGTGTCTTGCCCAAGGACACAACGGCAGTGACTAGGATGGTGTAAGCGGGGATCGAACCTGTACCCCTCAAGTTGCTGGCACGGCCGCTCTACCAACCGAGCTGTACCGCCCTTCATTATTGCATTGTTGCCTTTCTTTTTACAGTTTATGAACGTTCATTCATATTTTAATATATTTATAAAGGATTTTTGAATTATTGCTATTTTTAGAGTATTTATAAAAAATTGAGAACTACTGAGTTAGGCGCTAGAATGCATTGAAAAAAATTACATCTGTCGTCATGTCTTTCATAACGATTGTGAACGATAAGCAAAATCCCCCAAAAAGTGCATCTCACCTTTAAATTCGGTTACTATATTCAAAAAGCGATATTTTACTAATTTCAGTAGATAAGTAAAATATCATATCATATTGTGCTTATTCTGCTTATGTAGTTGACCAGTTGGAACCTCTGTCAACTGATTTTGTAATCAAATAGTTTATTTTAACTAAATGACGTGTGTGTGTGTGTGTGTGTGTGTGTGTGTGTGTGTGTGTGTGCGTCTGTGTGTGTGTGTGTGTGTGTATGTGCGTGTGTGTGCATGTGTGTGTGTTCCTGCTTGCACTCGTGCGTGTTCGTAATGATAAAAACAACAACTTTCATTTGTGTTTTCTATTATAGACACACAAACAAATACACAATTAGATGAATGGTGCATTGCTGGCTCCATCTACACCCACTCCTCGGGAGTTCCAATTAAGTCATCTCGTACAAGGACAGAGTTCATCATGTCAAAGATTGCGAAGTCTGTAAAGGTGTTTGCAAGCATTCAATTTCCCTGCCTTGTGCAAGAAAAAGAGCGGGAGCAAGCAGCTGCTGGGAAAGACAAATCCTTTGACCACCATAATAATATTGCAGGTAAATCTCCTGTGCAGTAGCATGCTGCTGCCAATGAAGACAAAAGTTCCTACATACTTGAAGACAAGACCTCCTGTATTGGAAGGAAGTAAAGGATGACCCGGACAGCTCTCTGTTTGGTTTTGTCTACCACGGCTCTAACCGCCTGGCCAGGTCGCGGTCGCTTAAGCGCGTTGACAGCTGAGAGGCTGCAGAAGCTTGTGACCCCGAGAAAGAAAATCACCTGGCTCAAGCCCATACAGGCGGTCAACAGAGGTTTTGTGAAGGCCAGCAGTGAAAAATACATTCCCAGAGAACACTAGAGCCACAGAAAGGCCATGGTGACGTACCGAACACTCTGCTGCCGCTTGAAACGCTGGTATGCGACAGGATGGACCACCGCTATGTAGCGATCGATGCAGGTGAGCACAGGAATGACCATCTGTCTGTACCAGGGGAACAAATTAAATATGAGTGCTGCTAAGGTCAGCTGGTCGGCGCCCCTGTTGATCCTGTACATGCTGAAAACATACACTGCTACTCCGTTCAACTCAATGGCAGCCAGGTTGAGCACAAAGCAGTCAGAGTGACTGAAGGTGGTCGCTGTGAAGATGACGCGCTGGAGACCCTGAAGGAGGACACGCAGAGACAGAGGAAGGACAACCAAAAGGGTGGCGGCGAAAAACAAGTTGTTTACATGGCGAATACTATCTAACTTGAGGCATGCAAGCATGCCCTCCTCCCCGTAGGACACGTTGATGGACATCAGTGCAGAAAAGAGGCAAAAGCTGGTTCTAAAAGGTCTCACCTGTCAGGCGTGCAGGACAATGAAGTGCATGGATGAAAATGACTGAAGCGTGGACGATGGAGATTCGCTCTTCAAATTTGAATAAACACCATATTTGATTTGCTGGTGCTTTGAATAGATTTTCCATTAAGACTGTTGCTGAGGCAGCGCGGACACAGAGCTCGTACTTTTACTGTGCTCAAAATTACTTCAATATATCATAAAGTACATTCATACTCACATTCAAAGCAAGCCTACACCTTACTATACCAAACCAAAATACCAGATTTGTAAAATTTCTTAAAATGCTCAATGTTTGAACAGTGTTTGAGCTCATCACTCAGCCTTTTTCATATTTTCACCCCACAGACTGAGACACAAAAACCTTTCCTTATAGTAAATGCTAAGGCATGTTTATTATATCATGCCGTTCCTCTGAGTTTATACCCCACATCTATTTCTATGAATTAACTTTTAGTAATTGCAGGAAATTGATAACTTTGTGCTTTAAACATGATACAACCTGTCAAATCTTCTACGAAATCAGAAAATGTTAACAGTTTTGACCTTAAAAATAAGCTATGTGTGTGCTCCTTGAATTCCACATTATGGATTGTATAATTATTAAGGGATGTTTTTTGCTTTTATAATTATTTCCCCTTACAAGTAAGGATAAATGAGTGAATACTATAGATGCTGGAGGGATTTTCCATCTGGCTCTTGTCGCACTTTTGCCAGCACTCCGATGCTTCTTGATCATTTCAAATGAATATGTTCATTATGTGCTTTCTAATTTATTCATCCATCCATTTCCTACCGCTTAGTCCCCTTTGGGGCTTGCGGGGGGCGCTGGTGCCTATCTCAGCTACAATCGGGCAGAAGGCGGGGTACACCCTGGACAAGTCGCCACCTCATCGCAGGGCCAACACAGATAGACAGACAACATTCACACTCACATTCACACACTAGGGCCAATTTAGTGTTGGCAATCAACCTATTCCCAGGTGCATGTCTTTGGAAGTGGGAGGAAGCCGGAGTACCCGGAGGGAACCCACGCATCCACGGAGAGAACATGCAAACTCCACACAGAAAGATCTCGAGCCCGGGACTGAACCCTGACAACTCAGGACCTTCGTATTGTGAGGCAGACACACTAACCCCTCCCCCACCGTGAAGCCCCGCTTTGCAATTTAATTTTTCATAAATTATTACACCGAGAAATTTACTTTGGTCAACTCGCTCAATGTTTATACCTTCAATCATGATTTTTATTTGTGTATTTATCTTCTCATTTCCAAATAAAATTATATTTGTTTACCTAAATTTTGAGACAACTTGTTCCTTTTGAACCATGTTTGCATTTCCTTAATTTCTAAAGTGATTGTATCAATAAGTCTATTCAAGTTACTATCAGTAAAATGTATATGCTTTGAGCATTTTGTGACATTATATAAAATTAAAACGTAGTCCCCGCGTCTATTGTGATACCTTGGTGCTGCTAGGAATTCCGAGGTACTGCAAGTCGGCCAGCTGCTGGGGTAGTGATCTTGTGTGTCAGCATGTCTGTGATCTTCTTTTAATCATTTTTTTCTATATAATTATTATTAGTCATTTATTCTTTTTTAACATATTTTATTATAAAAAAAAAATATTTTTCCCCTCCCTCGGGGGGGAACTCGACAGGGCGGTTGCTGGTTGTTCCATCTCCATCGTTGGAGTCCTTGCGGGTGCGGTGGGTGGTTCCCGTGGCACTGTGCTGGGCGGTCCTGCGGCGGCCGACTTGGGTGGGGTGGCCCGGGGCGGGCCGCGCGAGTCGAATATATTGTACATACAAATATACATATACTCACATACACACCGTTATTCATACATACATACATACATACATAGATACCTACGCTCCCACATAAATACACAAATACAGTACATACCTACATACTCAAAGTTCGTACATCCACATGCACATTCACTGTACAAACATACATATACACATACAGCCACTGTACACACATACATATACACATACTGTACATATACATTCACTGTACAATCATACATATACACATACTATACATATACATTCACTATACAAACATGCATATACACATACTGTACATAGACAAGTAAAAACACTCATGCACATAATCATGTTTCATCAAACATATATTATTGATGTTGCTTTTGGGTAAACTGGGTATCACAAGGCACACTGATACAGCTTAACCTATTATGATAACAATCTACAAGGTTAATATAGGTTGCTTCTCTTTCTTCCCCTCCATTTTTATGCATTCTTTTGTATCTCTAGTTATTACGTATATGTATTGTTGCATTTGAACAACTGTATTGTTGATAAATAAAAAAGTTGAACAATAAAAAAGTGACAAAAGACGGAAAATTGACAGTCACACAAATTTAAATGGGAATGTAGCAAATTCTAAACTAACAGATAGGCAAACTCTTCTTCAGTCGTCATTTCCTCATACCGCTTCGTGGAATTGCAACGACTGAAGGGATGCAGCATGATGAAATTTTCATATGACTTTTACTGGGTTTTTTTTGTAATTATTAAAACACAAGTTTCAGTTAGTGCACCAACCCAAAAACCCTCCCTCCCCATTCACACTCATTCAAACAAAAGGGTTGTTTCCTTCTGTTATTAATATTCTGGTTCCCACAATATATATATCAATGCAGTCTGCAAGGGATACATTCCGTGACGCACACGCTGGCCCAGTAATAGGACTAACTTTTAACAGTTAATTTGACTCATTTTTATTAATTGCAAGTTTCAATGTAACTGTTTTTAATTGTATTTTAGTTTCTTTTTTGTTCAAGAATTTTTTTTTTCTTTAAAGGACGATATCTTCACCAGACCAGGTTGTTGTCAATGAAATTAGATTCTTTTAAGGTTTCATAAAACCAGGTCCAGTCCAGATCATATCCAGGTAGGGCTCAGCAACACACACCTTCATTTATGTACACTCAAATTGGGGAACACAACAACTGATTGCATATAATAGTAGGCTGAACAGCTATAAGGTATGATGCAATCAATGCTCATGTTAATTACCAAATTGTAACTTAAAATGTTTGCTGAACATCCATAAGCTATGATGCAATAGCTGCCAATGTTAATTACCAGACCGTAATTTACAATGTTTGCTGAACAATTATAAGGTATGATGCAATGGCCACTTATTAATTAATAATAAGGAAGTATGTGACATCACAGATGCAATAATTCAATATCCATCCATCCATTTTCTACCTCTTGTCCCTCTTGGGGTCGCTGGAGCCTATCTCAGCTGCATTCGGGCAGAAAGCAGTGTACACCCTGGACAAGTCACCACCTCATCGCAGGGCCAATAATTCAATATACTACACATATTGCAGGGTTCGGTGAAAGCCCAAAAACAAATGCTTTATATATATTTTAGAGAAAAGCAAAACCTTAGTGAGGAGTGCCTTGTTTAAATTCTGCACGATGAAGTTTTATACAGAGAGTTTTCTAGAAACATTTTCCTAGATAATTGTTCTTGCTATGAAATGAAAAGAATGAAGCGCAATGAAAAAGACTCCACCCAGATTGCAGTGGAGTACAAATTTAGCCTAGCAGTTAGGTCTGTACGTATTAATTGACACTTCTGGGGAACCAGCGACTACTGTGAAAGAGCAGTTGGCAGCCAGGAAAGTCTGGTGGGCAATCGGGGAAGACCGGTGGACGACGGGAGAGACCGTACCAGGAGTGGGCGGCTAGTCACCTTACCCACTAGCTTCCTCAAGAGGAAGCACCTACCAACTGACTACGAAAAGGCATAAGAAAAAACAACCCGAAGGCCCTCCGAGAGGCGGGATGGAAGATGGGCCTATTCTGACGGATCAAACGGTAACAAACGGAACGGAAAATGACAATGAGAAGGTTCTCCGGAAGTGTAAATGCGGGTGGCAGAAGGTGACTTCCTTTAAAGGACTGCGGATTCATCAAGGGAGAATGAAGTGTGGGAGTACTCCTGACCAGCATAACCGCGCTGCTTCGGCAGGTCAGACGGAAGAGACCCAATGCCAGGTGACAAACCACAGTGCAGAGGGTCCCAGCAATGCTGAGGGGGAAACGGCGGTGGAAGCAGTAGGGGAGATGAATGCAGCACCCGAGAGCGAAACTCACTCAGTGCCCCAGAGAGTTGCAAAGTCAGAGAGCCAACGCAAACATCCAGAAAGGCGCAAGAAGATCAAGTGGCCAAGGGCGAAAAACCAAGCAGAATGTCGCAAGCTTGATAATCACCTGAGAGGGGTACTGGAGCATTCTCTGCGAGGGACGGTTGAGCGCAAACTAACCTCGCTGAGTAACATCATTTATGAGGAGGGCAGAGAGAGGTTCGGAGAGAGTGAGACCAAGCGAGCCACAGCCCAGAGGCACAAAGGACGGAGGGAGAGGGACATCGAGGGGCTCATAATCGACAGGCGCCAGTTGCGTAAGAGTTGGAGGAAAGCAGCCGCAGAGGAAAAAGAAGGCCTCAAAGTGCTATGGGACGATCTCAAGCAGCGTCTTGCCAAGCTGCGTCGGGCAGATGGACTCAGAAGGCGCCGGAAACGAAAGGAGAAGGAAAGAAAAGACTTCTTCAAGGATCCTTTCCGGTTTGCCCGTCAGCTCCTGGACGAAGAGCGAAGTGGCAAGCTGTCTATCGCAAAAGAGGATCTGAAACAACACATCAAGGACCAGTATACGGATGCAGGAAAAGATACACCACTTGGCTCACCAGGCCATGTGCCACGTCCAGACCTCCCAGAGACCCCTTTCGACACGTCCCCACCTAGGCTGAGCGAGATTAAAGAAGTCCTTAAAAAAGCCAGATCAGCCTCTGCACCAGGACCGAACGGGCTTCCGTACAAGGTGTATAAAAACTGTCCGCAAGTGACCGCAATCTTGTGGAAGCTCATGAGTGTTGTGTGGAAGAAGCAATCCATTCCAGCAGAGTGGCAAGAGGCAGTTGGAATATTCATCCCCAAGGAGCAAAATTCCACCAACATCAGCCAGTTCAGGACAATTGCTTTACTGAACGTGGAGGGAAAAGTATTTTTCTCTGTCCTGGCAAGAAGGATATCCAGCTTCCTCAGCAACAACTGCTACATCGATACAAGCTGTCAAAAAGCCGGACTGCCAGGCTTTCCGGGGTGCATTGAGCATGCATCCGTGATCTGGGATCAGATACAGCGTGCCAAAAGAGAAAGGAGTAACCTCCACGTGTTATGGCTCGACCTGGCAAATGCCTATGGCTCAGTACCACACAAGCTGGTTGAGTTTGCCCTGAATTTCTTCCATGTTCCTGTGTGTGTCAGTAACATCATAGCCAAGTATTTCAACAACCTGCACATGTGCTTCTCAGTAGATGACTACATGACATGATGGCAGCGGTTGGAAGTGGGAATTGCCATGGGCTGCTCCATATCACCAATCTTCTTTGTAGCTGCATTTGAAGTGTTACTCATTGGTGCAAGGCAAATGGCCAGAGGCCTGAAAACACCGTCAGGAGGAAGACTCCCCGCTCTGAGAGGTTTCATGGATGATGTGACAATCATCCTACAGACCGCCCCATGCACAGCACGACTCCTCAAGCGTTTCGACGAACTGACCATCTGGCCGAGAATGAAGATAAAGCCCGCTAAGTCCAGGAGCCTGTCAATCAGGAAGGGTGTGAGAGATGACAGGACAGTCTTCACAGCAGGAGGTGAGAAGATTCCACTCCTGGCAGAGCAGCCCATCCGAAGCCTCGGGAGGGAGTATACAGCAGAGCTCTCGGACAGGCAGATGGGGAGGGTGGTCCAGAAACAACTAAAAGAGGGGCTCGTAAGGATCGACGGGAGCCAACTTCCTGGGAAGCTGAAGGTTTGGTGTTACCACTTCACACTTTTCCACCGCGTGATGTGGCCGCTGAAAGTAGCTGAAATTCCATCTTCTCAGGCCAGCAAGATGGACAGCACCGCCAACGGTTATATCAGGAAGTGGCTGGGCCTCCCCCGCTGTTTCTCGGACACAGGTCTTTTTGGCAAGAACATTCTGCAACTTCCTCTAAAGTCCATCAATCTGGGTTACAGGTAGGAGAAGACTCGCCTTGTACTGGAGATGAGGGAATCAAGAGACGAAGCTGTGAAGAGTGCAGCGGTGACTGTCCGCACTGGACGAAAGTGGAGGGCCCAGGTAGAAGTGGACCAAGCTGTCTCGAAGCTGAAATATAAGGAGATCCTGGGAAGAGTCCAAGACAGCCAGGAAGGACTGGGATGGGGGAAACCAGTCCAGTTCTGGTCCAAAGCCACGAGACAGCAGAGGAAGGCCATGGTGGTGGAAGAGGTCACACAAGTGGCACAAGACCAGTATCGGGTCAAGGCCGTATCCCAGGGAAAACAGGGGGCATGGACTCCCTGGGAGGATACCATTCAAAGAGTCATAACCTGGGCCGACATCTGGCGAACTCCTCAAACTCGGCTAAGCTTCCTCGTGAGGGCAGCGTATGACACCCTGCCATGCCCTCGAAACCTCGCCCAGTGGTTCGGAAGCGATAGCAAGTGCTCTCTGTGCAGCAAAGACAATGCAGGACTCAAGCACATCCTTTCAGGTTGCAACGTCGCGCTGACGCAGGGGCGCTTCCGGTGGCGACACAATCAGGTGCTGAGGAAGTTGGCAGAGCTGTTAGAGAGATGCAGAGTCGGGGCAAACATCGCCACAGATCCCCATTGGCCAAACATCACTTTTATCAAACCAGGTGAGGTAGGACAGAAGACAGAGAAGGGAAGATCATCACTTCTGCTTACCCCTTGTAAGGGCTGGGAGATGCGCGTAGACCTGGACAAGCAGCTAGTCTTCCCAACTGAGGTAATACAGACAATGCTAAGACCAGACGTTGGTATGTGGTCTTCAGCTGCTAAGAAAGTCCTCATAATTGAACTAACCGTGCCATGGGAGGAGGGAATACCAGTAGCACATGAGTTCAAAAGGTCAAAGTACAGCGACCTAGCAGAGGACTGCAAGGGGGGAGGCTGGTCTGCGTCCATTCACCCCGTGGAGATTGGATGCAGGGGCTTCGTAGGAGGTTCTGCAACCCGGCTCCTGCGTGCGGCGGGGATGACCGGTTCCAGCCTGAGGAGGGCCATTAAGGAGTTGGCAGAGGAGGCAGAGAAGGCAAGTTTCTGGATGTGGCTAAGAAGGAGGGACAACACTTGGGGCTCAACACTCCAGTGAGGTCAGTTGCAGGGAGTGGCGCGGGGAGACGTCTCCGCGTAGCCACTGCCCCCCCACCGCGAGGTGTCCTGGCTTGGGGCCGAAACATCAGTGAACGGTGGCACCAGCTGACGACCCTGCAGCTGACCTCGAAGTGCACTGGAGGAGGTGCGACAGGCAGAGATGCCTAGCAGTTAGGTCTGTACGTATTAATAGCTGCCATGAACCCATAATGCATAGCTGCGACTAGAGCTGGGCGATATACTCGATATACCGCAGGTTTGTCCCTGTGCGATATAGAAAATGACTATATCGTGATATTCGAGTATACGTTCTCGTGCAGTTGTTTTTAGGCGCCGACTTGGTCGTACCTTTTACATCACGGTTTGATAGTCAACACCGACAACTATTGCATCCTTCCTTAATAGCAGTCCAGCCGACCCTTTTATGTTATGGTTCTATAGTCAACACGGACGCCGATTACATTGTACATTAATAGCAGTCCAGCCAACCCTTTTAACTTACAGTTCTGTAGTCAACATGGACCCAGATTGCATGTTACCTGCGTCGTACCTTAATAGCAGTTCAGCCAACCCATTTAAGTTACGGTTTGGTAGTTAACATGGACTATGATTGAAACCGTGATTCAGGATGGTGTGTGGAAAAGTTAAATTCCTGTGTCAATCTCCCAGATACTAAACAGATTAGAGCAACAAGGTGAAACAAAATTCTGTTGAAAGGTGACATTACATACTGAATTTGTCATTTGACTGACGGTTTTGATTGATTCTTTAAAAAGTCTTTGATAGTAAAGAAGACTGACAATGTTCAATGGAAAAAAAGCCTTGAACTTTGAAATACCATGACTTGTGTGATCATTCAGACTAATTGGATTGAGAAATTGTTCAAGACATCAATAGATGCCTTGGCAGAAGGCACAACCTGATTAAATGTAAAACTACAAAGAGCTGAATCCTTAACAAATTTCCTGTAATAAGTGGTAAAAGCGGCCTGCCCGGCCGCCTGGCAACCCATGCGTACTGTACCTTCTGGCAACATTAGCGATGGCTTGCCCGGCCATCGTTAATGTTTAACAATGAGAAAAAGAGTCAAAGCGACACTTGTCTGATATTACTATAGCGCTATCTCAAAATTGTCTCCACTCACTTTACATTGGGAAGGCCAACGGTTGCAGAAAGTTCAAAGTAAGGAGAAGCAAATGTTGAAAGCATGAGTCAGGATGATGTGTCTAAAAGGTAAATGCCTGTGTCAGTCTCCCAGTTAGTAAACATGTTAAAATAACAGATTGCAGCAATATTTTGCTTAAATGTGACAATGCATACCGAATTTACCATCGACTGGTGATTTTGATTGGCTATGAAAAAAGCCCCAGCAGTCAAACAAATTACAGTACTCTATTAAAATCAAAAGCCTTGGACTTTGAAATGTCATGACTTGTTTTATCATTCAGACTAATTAAATTGAGAAATTGTAGATGATTTCACCTGATTAAATGTACAACTACAGAGAGTTGAATTGTTAATGAATTATCTGTAATATGTGGAAAAGCAGCCTGCCTTATAGTCCTCGTAGTTGTTCAGCTAACCCTTTTAAGTAGTCAACATGGGTTCCGAATTTGTCGTACCGTAATAGCTGTTCAGCCAACCCTTTTAAGTTACGGTTCGGTAGTTTTCATGGGCGTCGATTGCGTCGTACCTTAATTACTGTTCAGGCAATTCTTTTAAGTTACAGTTTGGTAGTTAAAATGGGCGCTGATGGCGTCATACCTTAATAGCTGTTCAGGCAACCCTTTTAAGTTACTTTGAAGATGGTCCTTCAGCTCTTTGACAGCTTGGCTCTTTTTCAGATGATCAGACCAACTGTAAGTCTTTCTTATTTACAGTTTATATAAACGTTTGTCATTTCTATTCAGACTTCCATACATATTTAATTTCCTTAACTGACTGAAATAATAATAAAAACAATGAATAATTTCTAAGTCTTTGTTAGCCATTTGTGAAGTTTTGTGCTCGTGCGCTACATTCGCTCGCATCCTGTGCATCTCCCTGGGGGCTAAGCCCCCCCTGTCCTCAAAAGCTAGTGACGCCCCTGTCTACTGATAGTCATACGTGAATGAGCTCAGCTCCTGTTCTCCTCCATGTATAAAGTGAGAAACACAGCTGATGCTCCAGAGGGAAGTAACCCCAAAGATAGCAAAGGGTAAAAAAGAGTGCACATTTAACTTTATAAATAACCAGGACCGTCATGATGCATTTCAGGCTAACTAGCTAACTAAGTAGCAGCATTGTTTTTGAGCGGGAATGTAACTTTTGCCTGCAAAACAACAAATGTACGACATGCACAGAGGTTGTCTATAGTGTGCTAGACAGGTTTTTATTTGTCAAACACAGACCTGGTCTAAAGTGGAGCTAATACATTTTACTACAAGCAGTGATGAATACTTACTTTCTTGAAAAAAATTCTTATGTCCATTTTGCATCCTTTCACATCCTTGTTCTGCAGCCTGTGTGCTTCAAAATTGCACACCTGCAGGACTGCAAGCAAGGTCGCAGAGAAAATGTGGACTGGATTTTGAGTGATGTGGGCATTTTCTATATGAACAAGTGGAATGGATTGGATACCGACGCACAAAAGGGGCTCTCTACTTTACGCCATGAAGTGAGGGGAAACTGAGTGAATAATGACAGGTTATATGATTATTTATTTAAACTCATATTTGGGCCACTTTATAATGAATATGCCGGCATGTATTCGTAAAAAAAAAAATAAACGAAAAAAAGTTAAAGAAAATATAACACCAAATTATTTAGGGGGGTTTAACAATATTTTAGGGGGGCTACAGCCCCCCTAAAATCCGCCTAATAACGCCAATGATCATTGGTATAATAAATGACATTTTTCGTGCTTACTGTGCTTATTGTTATGTGCCAGCTGGAGACTATGTCAACTGATTTTGTAAACAAATGAGTTCCTTTAACCAAATGACAGATGGGCATGTATGTGAGTGTGTGTTTGCATATGTTTGTGTGTGCAAGTGCGTGTGTGCACGTGTGTGTAATGATAAAAACAACTTTCATTTGTGACTTCTATTTTACACACACACACACACGCAATTACACAATTATGAGTATGGCTTCACGGTGGCAGAGGGGTTAGTGCGTCTGCCTCACAATACGAAGGTCCTGCAGTCCTGGGTTCAAATCCAGGCTCGGGATCTTTCTGTGTGGAGTTTGCATGTTCTCCCCGTGAATGCGTGGGTTCCCTCCGGGTACTCCGGCTTCCTCCCACCTCCAAAGACATGCACCTGGGGATAGGTTGATTGGCAACACTAAATTGGCCCTAGTGTTTGAATGTGAGTATGAATGTTGTCTGTCTATCTGTGTTGGCCCTGCGATGAGGTGGCGACTTGTCCAGGGTGTACCCCGCCTTCCGCCCGATTGTAGCTGAGATAGGCGCCAGCGCCCCCCGCGACCCCGAAAGGGAATAAGCGGTAGAAAATGGATGGATGAGTATGGTACACCGCTGGCTCCGTCTACACCCACTCCTCAGGAGGTCCACGTCATCCCAGACAAGAACTGAGGTCAGCAGGTTAAAGTTTGCAAACCTTTCAAAGGTGTTTGCAAATGGTCAGTTTGCCTGCCTTGTGCAAGAAGAGGAGCGGGAGCAAGCAGCTGCTGGGAAAGTCGAATTCTTTGACCGCCAGAAGTACGTTGCAGTGAGGGCTGCTGCGCGTTACAATGCTGCTACAACTTAGGAGAACATTTCCAACATACTTGAAGACAAGAACACCTGTAATAAGGATGATGCGGACGACTCTTTGCTTAGATTTGTCCACCACAGTGCTAACCGCCTGGCCGGGTTTCGGTCGCTTAAGTGCATTGACAGCTGAGAGGCTGCAGAAGTTCATGACCCCGAGGAAGAAGATCGCCTGGCTGAAGTTCATACAGGCAATCAGAGGTTTTGTGAAGGACAGCATTGAAAAATACAATCCCAGAGAACACCAGAGCCACAGGAAGGCCATGGTGACGTACCGAAGGCTCCACTGCCGCTTGAGACGCAGGTAAGCGACAGGATGGACCACTGCCAGGTAGCGATCGACGCAGGTGAACACAGGAATGACCATCTGTCCGTACCAGGGGAACGACTGGATTATGATTCCCATAAAGGTCAGCTGGTCGGTGTTTGTGTTAATCCCGTAGATGGCGAGAACATACCCAGCCACTCCGATAAGCTCCATGGCAGCCAGGTTGAGCACAAAGCAGTCGGAATGACTAAAGATGGTCGCTGTGAAGGTGGCGCGCTGGAGACCCGGATGGAGGACGCGTAGAGACAGAGGGAGGACAACCAAAGGGTGGTGGCGGAAAAAAAGTTGCTTAGATGGCGAATAACATCTACCTTGAGGCACGTAAGCACGATGTCTAGCACGGAGGAGGCGTTGGTGGACATGGGTGCAGAAAAGAAGCAAACGCTGGTTCTAGAAGTTCTCAGCTGTCAGGCGTGCAGGACAATGTGTTGCATTGATGAAAATGACTGACGCGTGGAAGATGGAGAGTCACTCTTCAAATTTGAATAAACACCTCATTCGGTTGGCAGGTGCTTTAAAAACAACTTCCATTAGGACTATTGGTGAGGCATCGCAGACACACAGCTCAACCTGGACTCATGAACACAGGCCACAAGATTGCTGTCGTAGATGCGCACACATTTGTTCCAAAACGTCACATGACATGAGAGAGACACGTTCATTAGACGAGAGTATAATGGACCCGAGTGGTAAAATGATAAAATCTAATAAAATTGTTGCTTAAAACTAATATAAATATTAAGAACCCAATGTAGTGAGAGCAGCTGTCCCAAAATAAGGAAATATGATTATACTGGTTCACAATTTATTAAAATACAATTAAAAAACAGTCACGTTGTCGACACTAAAATACCAAATGGTAGCAAATGTGATGGGCGAGGGTATCTTTGCTCCGCCTTCTGCCACGGCGTCCTCCTGCACAGAAAATTAAAAAGGGAGGCAGGCCACGGGGATAAAATCAACTAAAACCACGGAGACGCAATCCGGGCTGACGTCACACTTACACGCAAGGGAGGGTTTACCCTGCCTTTGCTGTAGTTCCGCGTCAACGTATTGGGTACGCCCACTCTCCTCGCCAGTCTCCGGTCACTCGCGGGACCTACGTGGCCGTACCCATCCCGCTCCGCCTCCTGGTCGCTTCCGGTGGGGTCGCCGCAGGTCCCTGGGTCCAAATCGCCCCCCTGTCCACAGAACCACACAGCCAGTGTACGACGCACGAGCCCGCAAGCCCACAGCCAAAAGCAGTTGGGTGTCCCCACAGATCCACAACACACGGGACTTACTTGGGAGGCAGAGTTTCCTCTGCCCCTGCGTCTTGTGTGGTTCTTAGGATTCGCTCCGGTAGCCTGCGGGGTCTGTTGTGTTGTCCGGGGGGGTTCTTTCCCAGCTTGCGTGCGTTCACCCGGTCGCTCTTGGCAAAGCCTGTCGATTCTTCCCCGTCCCGGCCCAAACCTGCCGAATCCTGTCGTCCCCTCTGCTCTAGCCTGTCAATTCCCTCTGTCAACCCTCCTGTCCCCTCGAACCTTTCTCTGCTTCTTCCTCCTCCTGACACTCTTTTTAAACGTGCGGAGTCCTAATGCTCCGCAGGTGCGTCCAATTTCCCGTGTCGTTGGATTGGGCACTTTGGTTGTTAGGGACAACCAGCTAAAAGGGGAAATGTCTTCAAATGCCAGCAAAGTCCACAAGGAGTAAAAACTTGCAATACAAAATACAATCAAATTCTAAAATGTAAAAACATGCAATTAAAAATATGATCAATCCTAAAATATAAAAACGTGCAATTAAAAATCCACAGAAATAAAACACTATAAGACTTGCATGGCAATGAAACATAAAAAAATAAAATCCCCTACTTGTGTCCCATCAGATCCCCCCACACCTTATCGTTGTCAGTACTTGCAACGGGGGAGCTCTAGTCTGCATGGCGGGCAGGCAACTGTCCCCAGTTTGTACGAGTGGAGCGCCTGGGTTGTTCCACAGAACCCGGTGCCTCCAGTCGAGCCTCTGGGGGGCAGAAGCCCATAAAACACAGGCAGTTCATAGTTGTAGTTCAGTAATAATCTCCCACAATGTCAGAGATAACGTGGGGTTCAGGGTTCCACCATGTGTCCAGTTTGCCTTTTCCCTACGGTCGCCTGTTTCTGGCCCACACTCGCTCACCAGGAGTCAAAGGCCAGGCATGAGCCCTCAAAATGAGTGTTTGTGCATTTGTCAGGTTTTTGTGCGCAGCTAAAAAAAAAAACTGTACCCTCAAGACCGGTGTTGGAGTTTAATCCCCATATAACGAATTTAAATACTGTAAGTAAAAATTTTCTGGGTATTATCCTTCTCTTCCGCATCCAAAACCGAAATGTGCAGCTTCGCTTCACCCGTAAGCGCTCCCAACAAAATGGCTACTTTTCGTGCTTCTGGTATATCCTGGCTGCCCAGGAGCCCTTTAATCTGCTCCTTCCACTCAGAATACTTAAGATCAGCCCCATGCCTTTTAAATCTGGGCAGCCAAGGTGCGCCTGGATACACCGGCATCATCATATTTTCCTTATTGGAAACAGTGCTCTCACAATATGGATCCTGCTGGTAACGCCAAAAATGTAATGGACCCGAGTGGTAAAATATTAAAATCTAATAAAATTCTTGCTTAAAACCAATATAAATATTAAGAACCCAATGTAGTGAGAGCAGCTGTCCCAAAATAAGGAAAGATGATTATACTGGTTCACAATTTATTAGAATACAATTAAAAACCAGTGACGTTGTCGACACACCTGCCGAATCCTGCCTCCCCTCTCCTCCTGGCAAATCCTGTCTATTCCCTCTGTCTGGCCAAGCCAAAACATGCCGAATCCTGCCGTCCCCTCTGCTCTAGCCTGTCAATTCCCTTTGTCGACCCTCCTGTTCCCTCGAAACCTTTCTCTCCTTCTTCCTCCTCCTGTTGCTCTTTTTAAACGTGCGCAGTCCTAATGCTCCATAGGTGCATCCAATTTCCCGTGCCATTGGATTGGGCACTTTGGTTGTTAGGGGCAGCCAGCTAAAAGGGGCAATGTCTTAAAATGCCAGCAAAGTCCACAAGGAGTAAAAACATGCAATTAAAATACAATCAAATTCTAAAATGTAAAAACATGCAATTAAAAATATAATCAATCCTAAAATATAAAAACGTGCGATTAAAAATCCACAGCAATAAAACACTATAAGACTTGCATGGCAATGAAACATAGAATAATAAAATCCCCTACTTGTGTCCCATCACAAGAGGACACCAAGCTGGATGAACAAAGTCTTTATTGGTTGGACATGCAGAAATATTCATGTGATAAACATAAACATCCCTTATGTTGTTTATCACAACAAGCTGGACAACAAGCTAGCTGCCTGTGTTGTTGTTGTTGCTCATCACTCAATAAATTACAAGAAAAGGGTTGCACTTCGCATGCCATCGACTTCCTGGTATCCTAGTTTGTTGATGCTAATTTGTTCTTTCTGTTGTCGAAGTTACTGAAAATGGGCGGAATATCAACCTACACCTGCTTCCCATTACCAATCGACCACTTATACAAGGTGTTTGCTGGTGGCCGGAAGATGTTGGATCGTTTGCTGCTTTTGGCGTTCATTCTGGCATCTTCCTGCCTTCTCATTGATAACTTTTGCACGTATAGCCTGTAGTAAATAGGAGTGTTATTATTTAGTCTTTTTGTTTTGCCCTGGTTCTCCTGGTGTTTTTCTTTTGACGTCAGTAGATACTGCCTGAATATTTGTGTCACAACAGACATTAAAGCCTTGTATTGACTGCTATCACGCCTCATCATTGCATCTTGGGTCCAACTTAAAACTGACTATGGGACTTCCGGTATCGACCACGCTGAATAAAAGTGTGAATATGGAAATTTTTCTACGGCACTCAATGTAGGCTCCCGCACAAAACTTTCCATCTTCTTTTTTAAATCTTGCCATTTAAGTAATTTGAAGTACAGTGGGGTAATATCTTTTTGCTCTTTGTGTGAGACTTTGGAACGAGTCTTGTCATGTCGAAGGCGAAGACTAAATCGTCTGAAAAAGATTAGATTAGGTTACTTTATTAGTATCCGAAGGTAAACTTGTTTTTCAGCCAGCTTGATCAGGACATACATCCATCAATCCATTTATTACCGCTTATTCCCTTTGGGGTCGCGGGGGGCGCTGGTGCCTAACTCAGCTACAATCGGGCGGAAGGCGGGGTACACCTTGGACAAGTCGCCACCTCATCGCAGGGCCAACACAGATAGACAGACAACATTCACACTCACATTCACACACTAGGGCCAATTTAGTGTTGCCAATCAACCTATCCCCAGGTGCATGTCTTTGGAGGTGGGAGGAAGCCGGAGTATCCGGAGGGAACCCGCACATTCACGGGGAGGACATGCAAACTCCACACAGAAGAGAAAAAAAAAAAGGAAGACAGAGGGGGAAATTGTGGGGATAAGAGGGGGATTAGCCATAGAGACAAAAACAACAACAGCAAATACAACAATAACAACAACAACAACAATAGAACAACACCAGCACATACAATATGTACAAATAGGATCGTAAAAGTGAAAACAAATAAGCAGTTAGCGAAATAAATAATAATATAGTAATGACAATGAGCATTTTTACACTAAAACTAGAGCAATACTGATACCAATAGAAAAAGCGCTATTGATCATGAACAAAACCAATAGTTTACCTCTATTATCAACAATACAGTTGTTCAAATGCAACAATACGTATACATAATGATAGCTAGAAAAATAATAAAAAAAATAAAATAAATGAAATAAAAAATTTAAAAAAAGGAATACCGAAAGATGGAAGGGAAGAGATAGAGGCAACCTATATTAATCATGTAGATTGTTATAGTAACAATGGGTTAAGCTTTGTTAATATGCCATGTGTTACCCAGTTTACCCTAGGGCAACAACGTTGATATATGTTTGATGAAACGTGATTATTTGCATGAGTGTATGTATGTATATGTACTTGTATATGAACATAATGTGTATATGAATGTTTGTACAGTAAATGTATATGTACAGTATATGTATGTTTGTTTGTACAGTAAATGTATATGTACAATATGTGTATTTTTGTACCGTGAATGTGCGTGTAGATGGACGGACTTGGAGTATGTAGGTATGTACTGTATTTGTGTATGTATGTGGGAGCGTAGGTACCAATGTATGTACGTTTGTATGTATGAATAACGGTGTGTGTGTGTGTGTGTGTGTGTGTGTGTGTGTGTGTGTGTGTGTGTGTGTGTGTGTGTGTGTGTGTGCGTGTGTGTGTGTGTGTGTGTGTGAGTGTGAGTATATGTGTGTTTGTATGTACAATATATTTGACTTCCAGTGTACGTGGGAGCCAGAGTGCGGCCCCAGCCGCCCAGAGAGCCCAACCCAAACAGCAGGTGTGGCGCCCAGGGAACCAGGGACCACTGGGCCCACGCAGCCAGGCCGGCCAGCGGCGGGAACCACAGAACCCGCCCGGAAGAGCCGGCAGCAGGCCGCAGACAGACGCGCCCGGCAGAGGACAGGGCACGAGAGAAGCAGCGGACGGCCAGACCCCAAGCCAGCGAGAGAGAACCCCCCCACACGGGCAGAAAGACGGGACGCCCCGCACCGGGGGAACCCAGAGACTCCCCGCAGCCGGACGGGAAGACTGCCCCCGCCCCACCAGCACCCGGGCTCCCTCGACCCCACCTCCACCCCAGGGAGCACCACGCGGCCCACACCAGGCCACCCCACCCGAGCCGGCCGCCACAGGACCACCCAGCGAAGGGCCGCGGGGACCACCCACCCCACCCGCAGGGACCCCAACGATTAAAATATATTTTGGACTTCACTCTGTGCCTCTCTCATCTCCAATTAACCTAAACCCTTTATTCACACCTTCTGTTAGTGACATGGTTTTTATAGCCTGGGACACTGCAGGGATTTGATCCATTCGTTATCTTTACATTAATGAAACATTTGCGTCGTTCGATCAATTGGCCCACAAATTTGGCAATTCATAGAAACCAGTTCTGCCGATATTTGCAAAGTAGTGACTTTGTACGAAAGCACTTCCCTGATTTTCCCAAAAATCCACCTGCAACCTTGACAGACACTCTACCAAAACTCAATCCATATTCCAAGGGCAATATCTCCAAACTATATACAGACATCAGTTCATGCCTCACAGTGACAGGTGATTTGTGTGCTACATGGTCATCAGCACTCAACATAGAAATAGAGAAAGATACCTGGGACCTGGTTTTGAATCAAGTCGACTCCTCCTCGCTCTGTACAAGCACTGGGTCATACAATGCAAGGTGGTGCACAGAGAATTATTTGGTACACCGAGAATTATTTGTTTAAGGGGTCCAAAAGCAAACTGGCTCAAAATTTCCCTGGGCTGGATCCAGTTTGCAATAGGTGAAATCAAGGGATAGTCGATCTTACCCATATGTTTTGGACCATATTAGTCCTTCACCCATAGTGGTGTTATTCGGAGTGGTACCTCCAAATATTTAATTATTGATCTATTTTGCGATTTTGTGGCTTTTCTTGGCTTGCTTGCAAGGAGGGGCATCCTAACGTTCTGGAAAAATCCCAGCCCCCTCTCTCCCTCAACGTGGATAAGAGATGCTCTGTTCTTTAGGCGGTCCGAAAAGATAAGGCAGTGCCTTTGGGGCTCTGATGCAAAGTTTACCAAAATATGGCACTCATTTCAGGAACATGTTGATTCCTTGAGCCTGGATGCTGCCACTGCTGTTCAGCCGCACCCAATTGATCAAATCAATACATATATATATATATATATTAGGGGTGGGCAAATTAATGCGTTAATTACGAGTTAACTCATCAATTGCGTATGTTGTTTAGATGCTTTTATTTTGTTAACGCCTTTTCTTATAAAGATGGCGGCGCCCGGACGGGCTTCGGCGTGGAGGGGCTGTTGGTAAAGATGGAACATGTGGCAAAAATACCGGACAATTCTGCAAATTTCATGGCTGGCTTACAGCGTGGTCACTCCGGGATCAATTACGACCGCCAGACAATTCTGAATGTGGATGGATCGGGCCGTTTTGGACTGAATGACGCGTGCTTGCTAGACCGGCTAGCTAGCATGGGAATACTTTGCCGGCTACATCCAGCGGCCTGTGAAGCAGCGGAGTATATGTGTTGTCTGTCTATTTATGAATAATGCAGATGAGGAGTGTTGGCTGAGTTCTTAACGTTTACTTTCAGAGCGTGCATATCACAACATACAAGATGCCGTCATGGCGACACACAACCTCTACCGGGCTACCGCGCATGCTCGTCACTCCTGTTGCATGCTGGGTAGGGTAGTTCTTTTTTTCCCTGGCTCACAAGATCACAATATAGTACCATGTATATGATGCCTTCAGTTTATCAAAGCACCAAGCAAACAATCGGAAAATTCCCATCATATCAATTCCTAGATATGGTCATAAATATTTTAAGTGCACTACACATAATAAACACAACATTATTAATATTGCTACTACGGATAATTTAATAAAAAATTCCCTAAAACAGCCCACTACCTATAATATAGGTTTTTTAAACATAAGATCCCTGATAAAAAAAATGTTCCTGCTGTTACCTCAGAAATTGCCTGTTCGGATGTTATGATTGTGGCTCAGAGATTTGTATGTAGATTATATTTATTTTCCATAACAAACAGGATAACCTAAATATCCTGGCAGTGGAAATAAGCTTAAATGTTTGTATTTACATTTTTTGAGTTGATTTTCATAAAATATGCTATTTAACTGCTACTGTTTAACAGGGACTGATTTGAATTGTGTTTGCACAACAAATGTTTTGGCGCTTTTGTTCATGTGGGAGAATATTCCAATAAAGGTGCACTACACACTACTTTTGAATTCATTATTGGGCTTTGCGTATACAATGCAGTTAATCGCGATTAATCAGGGAAAAAGTGCGATTAACTTCGATTAAAATTTTTAATTGTTGCCCAGCCGTAATATATATATATATATATATATATATATATATATATATATATATATATATATATATATATATATATATATATATATATATATATATATATATCCATCCATCCGTTTTCTACCGCTTATTCCCTTGTGGGGTCGCGGGGGGCACTGGCGCCTATCTCAGCTACAATCGGGCGGAAGGCGGGGTACACCCTGGACAAGTCGCCACCTCATCGCAGTATATATATGTATATATATATATATATATACCTATCCTCTGGTTTCCTTTTTTTTTTTGACTGTAAGTACTGTAACATGTCTACATGCCATTTCTTGAATCGGCACATTGACATGACGGATTCTAGACGTTCAAAGCCAATCTCAGTTTCCGTTTATACTTAGGCCATGTCCACCCTAAGTCGTTTAATCCCTTAAACCAGGGGTCGGGAACCTTTTTGGCTGAGAGAGACATTTAAGCCAAATATTTTAAAATGTATTTCTGTGAGAGCCATATAATATTTTTTTAACACTGAATACAACTAAATGTCTGCATTTTTAAGTAAGACCAACATTCATAGAGTATAATATGTCACAAACTCGCATGGCAGCAGTAGTAGCGACCCCTAGATGCAGGAACCAGGGGAGCGAGGCGCAGGTAAGATGCTTTTAATATCACAAACAGAGGAGAATGAAGCAGTTCTAAACAATAGTCAATCTTTAAGCCCTGAGGAACGCGCAAGATAAGCATGAATAGAAACATGCTGATTGGCAGCAGTTGAGGGGAAAAAAACAGCGCTCAGCGGGACAAACAGGAAATGGAAACAAAATAAAAGCACTGATGGGAAGTAAATACGAAACAAAGAAGCAAAAACAGAAATGAAGTGACAGATCTTCAAATAACAAGTCTCTTATTCTTTTTAATAAATTTTTTATTCGGAAGCTCACCGATGATAAATAAAATCCTTCTTACCATTAATGCGACTTCTTGAACAGGTGCGGTAGAAAACAGATGGATGGATTAAAATGTATGAGAATGTTTTATATTTTGAATGTAATTTTTAACACTGCGATTACCAGCGGAATTATTCATTACTTATCGTGTTAAGCAATGTCAGCTAAGATTTATCTGAGAGCCAGATGCAGTCATCAAAAGAGCCACATATGGCTCGAGAGCCATAGGTTCCCTACCCCTTCCTTAAACAAATAATTATTTAGCCTAAACCCCGTTTCAGCAACACTAAATCATCGTTTAAGGTCCCCCTCCTTGGACAATTTTTTACACGGGTAAGTGCGCTGTGTATTTCTTGAATCTCCGGCACTTAGCTTTGTATGGACTTATTGATCGTTTACAAACTGAGTTCAGAGAGGAAGTGACGCCAGAAAGGCCGCACTCCACACAGGAAGTGACGCCAGAAGGATTGCGCCCCACACAGGAAGTGATGTCAGAAAGAACGCGCCATAGCCAGCTACATAATAAAGCGGTTTTGTAACTCGGGGCTAACCGCTGGAAATATGAAGGCAAGTCATCCATTGACTCTCCTTCAACAAATGGACGCAGTTTTTCTGTAAGTAGAATTACAGCTGACCTCAACATTTAAAAGTTTTCTTGCCATCTGAGAAGTGTTGTATCCGACATAACTGCAATCGCTTTCTCTTAAGGTATTCATGTTTGATTTCCACAAGCATCTGTGCATGTAGAGGAGTGAGAAACACTGGCATGTCCGGATGACTCGCCTCCATATTTCCAGTAGTTAGCTCCGAGTACGAAACCGCTTTATTATGAAGCTGGCTGTGGCGCGTTCTTTCTGACATCACTTCTGGTGTGGGGTGTCGTCTTTCTGGCATCACTTCCTCTTCGAACTCATTTTGTAAACAATCAATGCGTCCATACAAAGCTAAGAGCTGGAGATTCAAGAAATACACAGCGCACTTACCCGTGTAAAATTTGTCCGAGAAGGGGAACCTTAAATGCTGGTTTAGTGTGGCTGAAATGGGGCTTAGGCTAAATAATTATTTGTTTAAGGGGTTATCCAGCTTAGTGTAGACATAGCCTCAGACATAAAAGAAAAAGTCTATAATCAAGGACGGCGGAGGAAGCACAGCCGGAAAGCTGCCAAACTGCACTCTGCCAAAAAGGGCCGCCGGCCACCATGTGTCCCCGCAGCCAGCATGAAAGAGTTAGGTGGTCGAACACCGCTGCAGCAAAGGTCCACACCCAAGTCCAGAGAGGGCAACTATGGAATGGCAGGAGATGGGCCTTTCAATGTGGCACGCAATGAAAACGAGTTTGACACTCTGCTCTAAATCGTAGACAGTAATATGCCTCTCACAGTTCTTAAAATCACATCAACAAATGACAGGCATAGAGTAAAGAATTTTCTACTTCCAAAAATCTCATGTGTGTCAAAGCATTTTTCAGTTGGAAAATGTTGATTGTGTGATGATTGAAAAAACAATTCTTGTTTTTGACTTTTATTTTACACACAAACACAATTACACAATTCATATATGGTACGTTGCTGGCTCCGTCCACGCCCACTCCTCCTCAGTTAGCAGGTCAAAGTTTGTAAAGCCTTTGAAGGTGTTTGCAAGCATTCAATTTCCCTGCCTTGTGCAAGAAGAGGAGCGGGAGCAAGCAGCTGCTGGGAAGGTCGAATCCTTTGACTGCCACCAAAATTTTGCAGGCAACGCTGCTGTGCAGTAGCATGCTGCTGCCACTGAATAGAACATTTCCTGCATACTTGGAGATAAGAACTCCTGTAATGATAAGGATGATGCGGACGGCTCTTCGCTTGGTTTTGTTCACCACGGTTCTAACCACCTGGCCAGGTCGCGGTCGCTTAAGCACCTTGACAGCTGAGAGGCTACAGAAGCTTGTGACCCCGAGGAAGAAGATCACCTGGCTGAAGCACATACAGACGGCCAATGGAGGTTTTGTGACGACCAGCAGTGAAAAATACATTCCCAGAGAACACCCGAGCCACAAGAATGCCACCGTGACGTACCGGAGGCTCCGCTGCCGCTTGAGACGCAGGTAAGCGAGAGGATGGACCACTGCCATGTAGCGATCGACACAGGTGAGCACAGGAACGACCATCTGTCCGTACCAGGGGAACGACTGGATTATGATTCCCGCAAGGATCAGCTGGTCAGCGCTTGTGTTGATCCCGTAGATGGCGAGAACATACGCAGCCACTCCGATCAGCTCCATGGCAGCCAGGTTGAGCACAAAGCAGTCGGAGTGACTAAAGGTGGTCGCTGTGAAAATGGCGCGCTGGAGACCCAGATGGAGGACGCGCAGAGAAAGAGGGAGGACAACCAAAAGGGTGGTGGCGAAAAACAAGTTGTTTACATGGCGAAAACCATCTAACTTGAGGCACGCAAGCATGCCCTCCACCCCGAAGGACACGTTGACAGACATCGGTGCAGAAAAGAAGCAAAAGCTGGTTCTTGAAGGTCTCACCTGTCAGGCGTGCAGAACGATGAAGTGCATGGATGAAAATAACGGAAGTGTGGACGACGGCAATTTTCTTGTCAAATTTGAATCAACACCACATTTGGTTGCCAAGCGCTTTGAATAAAACTTCCATTAAGGCTGACGTTGAGGCAACGTGGATACACAGTTCATCCTGTACCCATTAACACAGACCACAAGTGCATGCTCTTAAAAACCCCGTTTCCATATGAGTTGGGAAATTGTGTTGGATGTAAATATAAACGAAATACAATGATTTGCAAATCCTTTTCAACCCATATTCAATTGAATGCACTACAAAGACAAGATATTTGATGTTGAAACTCATAAGCTTTATTTTGTTTTGCAAATAATAATTACATTTGAATTTCATGGCTGCAACACATGCCAAAGTAGTTGGGAAAGGACATGATCACCGCTGTGTTACATCACCTTTTCTTTTAACAACACTCAATAAACGTTTGGGAACTGAGGAAACTAATTGTTGAAGCTTTGAAAGTGGAATTCTTTCCCATTTTTGTTTTATGTAGAGCTTCAGTCATTCAACAGTCCGGGGTCTCCGCTGTCGTATTTTACGTTTCATAATGCGCCACACATTTTCGATGGGAGACAGGTCTGGACTGCAGGCGGGCCAGGAAAGTACCCGCACTCTTTTTTTACGAAGCCACGCTGTTGTAACACTTGTCTTGCTGAAATAAGCAGGGGCGTCCATGATAACGTTGCTTGGATGACAACATATGTTGCTCCAAAACCTGTATGGACCTCTCAGCATTAATGGTGCCTTCACAGATGTGTAAGCTATGCATTCCTTGGGCACTAATACACCTCCATACCATCACAGATGCTGGCTTTTGAACTTTGCACCTATAACAATCCTAATGGTTATTTTCCTCTTTGTTCTGGAGGACACCACATCCTCTATTTCCAAATATAATTTGAAATGTGGACTCGTCAGACCACAGAACATCTTTCCACTTTGCATCAGTCCATCTAAGGTGAGCTCGAGCCCAGCCAAGCCGGCGGCGTTTCAGGATATTGTTGATAAATGGGTTTGGCTTTGCATAGTAGAGTTTTAACTTGCACTTACAGATGTAGCGACCAACTGTCGTTTCTGACAGTGGTTTTATGAAGTGTTCCTGAGCCCATGGGATGATATCCTTTACACACTGATGTCGGTTTTTGATGCAGTACCGCCAGAGGTGGGTAACGTAGCCAGAAATTGTACTCAAGTAAGAGTACTGTTACTTTAGAGATTTATTACTCAAGTAAAAGTAAGGAGTACTCACCCAAATATTTACTTGAGTAAAAGTAAAAAGTATGTTGTGAAAAAACTACTCAAGTACTGAGTAACTGATGAGTAACCTGTTTGTTTAATGATTACGGTAACAAATAATGCACAAAAACATAAAAATAGCAATGAGCAAATTCAGAGCCAGGAATATCTCTTAAGCAACTAAAATAATAATATATATTGAATAATAATACATTAAAATAAAATAAAAATTAAGGCAAATTGAGCCACAATAACTTAACAGCACCATAGGCTCAGTAGACATTCATTGATTGATTGATTGATTGATTGAAACTTGTATTAGTAGATTGCACAGTACAGTACATATTCCCTACAATTGACCACTAAATGGTAACACTCCAATAAGATTTTCAACGTTAATCAATTAGTTAATAAATGACCAAGTCGATGTGATATATATATATATATATATATATATATATATATATATATGTCTTGATTGGATTATCCAGAGAATAGTGCTCGATACCGTGGTAGAGCGCAATATGTAGGTGTGGGAAAAAAATCACAAGACTACTTCATCTCTACAGATCTGTTTCATGAGGGGTTCCCTCAATCATCAGGAGATCTGTAGAGATGAAGTAGTCTTGTGATTTTTTTCCCACACCTACATATATATATATATATATATATATATATATATATACACACACATTGGTGAAACGCAGGCATGCGCAGATCCTACTTTGAATGTGTGTCTGACAAAATCAAAACAAACAAAGCGTGCATTAATAGATTGATAAAAAAAGTAGCGAGTAGCGAGCTGAATGTCGATAAATGGAGCGGTGTAGAAGTAGCGTTTCTTCTCTATAAATATACTCAAGTAAAAGTAAAAGTATGTTGCATTTAAACTACTCTTAGAAGTACAATTTATCCCAAAAGTTACTCAAGTAGATGTAACGGAGTAAATGTAGCGCGTTACTACCCACCTCTGAGTACCGCCTGAGGGATCAAAAGTCCGTAATATCATCGCTTACGTGCAGTAATTTCTCCAGATGCTCTGAACTTTTTGATGATTTTACAGACCGTAGATGGTAAAATCCCTAAATTCCTTGCAATAGCTCGTTCAGAAATGTTGTTCTAAAACTGTTCGACAATTTGCTTACAACGTGGTGACCCTCGCCCCATCCTTGTTTGTGAATTACTTAACATTTCATGGAAGCTGCTTTTATACCCAATCATGGCCCCCAACTGTTCCCAATTAGCCTGCACACCTGTGGGATGTTCCGTATAAGTGTTTGATGAGCATTCCTCAACTGTATCAGTATTTATTGCCACCTTTCCCAACTTCTTTGTCACGTGTTGCTGGCATCAAATTCTAAAGTTAATGATTATTTGCAACAAAAAAAAAGGTTTATCAGTTTGAACATCAAATATGTTGTCTCTAGCATATTCAACTGAATATGAGTTAAAAAGGATTCGCAAATCATTGTATTCCGTTTATATTTACATCTAACACAATTTCCCAACTCATATGGAAACGGGGTTTGTACTTTGAAGGGTCACAAGGAGGACTGCTGTCATAGATGCGCTTACATTTCTTCCAAAATGTCACATGACATGAGAGACACGTTCATTGGACGATAGGACACAAAACAGGATGAAGGAAGTCTTTATTGGTTGGACATGCAGAAAGGTTCCTGTGAAAAACATCCCTTATGTTAGTTTGCACGCTGTTAGCATTAGCGTGGACAACAAGCTAACTGCTCGTGTCGTTGTCTTTGCTCATCACTCAATAAATTAGAACAAAGATTCAACATGCTAATTAGCAATGATGTAACACACACATTAGCAAACAGTTCCCGGCACACATACAACGTGAAACATTAGACGCAAGAATATCAATGCACGGGTGTCATTCGATACATCCACAATGATGGCACTTCCTGAATCGGCACATTGATTCCGCCCACTCAGTCAAAGTCTCGGCTGTCGTTGCTGGTAAGCACGTTTACACGCACACACACACACACACACACACTCACACACACGCACTCGTGTACCAACCATTCCATGAAGTCATCATTCCAAAGTCAGAGGCCATGTCAGAAATAGGCAAACTTATGACCACATTCTCTTTGTTCAATAATGCTTAAGTGTACACAATGATTAGTGAGTATTTATTTCATATTAAGAAGATGTATTAAGTTAGTATAACATGTACAAAGTACAATACCAATTGGATGTATGTATATCTGCTGATGTGCATTTCTATACCGAGGGAGAGAGTGGCATCAGGAGATCAACACCCAATAGGCTCATTGGTTTAGGTCTATATCAACTGGCGCAGTGGAAGAGTGGCCGAGCGCAACCCGAGGGTCCCTGGTTCATTCCCCACCTAGTACCAACCTCGTCACGTCCGTCGTGTCCTTGAGCAAGACACCTTACCCTTGCTCCTGATGGGTGCTGGTTAGCGCCTTGCATGGCAGCTCCCTCCATCAGTGTGTGAATGGGTAAATGTGGAAGTAGTGTCAAAGCGCTTTGAGTACCTTGAAGGTAGAAAAGCACTATACAAGTAAAACCCATTTATTTATTTATTTATAACTATCTAAGGCAGGGGTGTCCAAACTTTTCCCACAAATGGCTGCACGCTGAAAAATCTAAAATTGCAGTGGCCATTTGTATATAGTCCATCTTTAAAGCCAATACAATACATACCGTATTTCCTTGAATTGCCGCAGGGCATATAGTATGCGCCTGCCTTGAATTACAGCCGGGTCAAACTCGCCTCGCAAAATAATTAGCGCATGCTTAGTATTACCGCCTGGTCAAACTCGTGACGTCACGAGTGACACTTCCCCTGTCATCATTTTCAAAATGGAGGAGGCTGATTTCACTACCGGTAATTTGAAATCGCATAAAGGGAAGAACATTAAGAGCTATTCAGTAGGATTTAAGGTCCAAACTTACATAACACTCAAATTTTTACTGCATGCCTTTGGTAAGTGCCGTAGTGAGAAGAGGTTTTAAAATAATTAGCGCATGCTTACTTTTACCGCATGCCTTTGATAAGCGCAGGAATGAGAAGAGGTTTTAAATTAATTAGCGCCCCGGCGGCAATTCAAGGAAATACGGTACATTGTTTTCAAAGAGTCATTTACGTCAAGGTAGTTACATCAACGAGCACTGTACTCCTCTCGTTTGGATATTTTATTTGTCTTACTTGTTTGTGATTCATATTGCTGTGTTGAGGCCAGCTCACTCATATCTCGCACCTGACCGCTGATTGGTCAGCTGCTGCGTGCTGTCAATCAATTTCACGTTGACAAGAATGCAGCGCAAGAAAGCCAATCAATGAGCGTGTGGTCTAGAGAAACAGGAGTAATCCGTATAGGTATCGGTTTGGAAAAAAATACATTCTGTAGCTTCAACATTTATACTTTTTCTTGTTACTTTACACCATGGTTCCCCCAACTACGGCCCGCCAGCGTCCACGATGCGGCCCACGGGATATCCCTAGTTATTTATTTATTAATTTATTTTTATGAATCCTTTCTGTCGAGCTGCTCAAGCATATCATATTGTTGATCTAAATCTCCATATCTGCTGCATAGATTTAGTTTACAAAAGAGAAATGTGGGATACTTCTCTTGTTGCCTTATTTGTATTAGACTTCATTAAATGTTTTGAATATATTTAGTGTTTGGAGCAGCCTTGTTGGAACAGGAGAGGATAGAAAGGAAAAAAAGAATATGACGGGGGAAATAATAAAAAAAGAAAAAAAGAAATTATACAGGTGCTGTTCATATTATTAGAATATCATGAAAAAGTTGATTTATTTCAGTAATTATATTCAAAACGTGAAACTTACATATTATATCAATTCATTACACACAGTGATATATTTGAAATGTTTATTTCTTTAAATTTTAATGATTAGTACTGACGATTACTGAAAATCCCAAATTCAGTATCTCAGAAAATTAGAATATTAGTTACGACTAGTACCAAAAAATGTTTTTCAGAAATGTGGGCCAACTGAAAAGTATGAACATGGAAAGTTTCAGCATGTACGGCAATCAATACTTAGTTGCAGCTCCTTTTGCCTGAATTGCTGCAGCAATACGGCGTGCCATGGAGTCGACCAGTCTGTTGCACTCCTCAGGTGTTATGAGAGCCCAGGTTGCTTTAATAGTGGCCTTCAGCTCTTCAGCACTGTTGGGTCTGGCATCTCGCATCTTCCGCTTCACAATACCCCATAGGTTTTCCATGGGGTTAAGGTCAGGTGAGTTTGCAGGCCAATCAAGAACAGGGATACCATGGTCCTTAAACCAGGTACTGCTAGATTTGGCACTGTGTGCAGGTGCCAAGTCATGTTGGAAAATTAAATCTTCACCTCCATAAAATTGGTCCGCGGCAGGCAGCATAAAGTGTTCTAAAACTTCCTGGTAGACTGCTGCGTTGACCCTAGACCTCAGGAAACACAGTGGACCAACACCAGCAGATGACATGGCACCCCAGACCATTACCGATTGTGGAAATATGACAATGGACTTCAGGCAACGTGGATTCTGGGCCTCTCCTGTCTTCCTCCAGACTCTGGGACCTTGATTTCCAAAGGAGATACAAAATTTACTTTCATCTGAAAACATAACTTTGGACCACTCAGCAGCAGTCCAGTCCTTTTTGTCTTGAGCCTAGGAGAGACGCTTCTGACGTTGTTTCTTATTCAAGAGTGGCTTTACACAAGGAATGCGACAGCTGAAGCCCATATCTTGCATACGTCGGTGCGTGGTGGTTCTTGAAGCACTGACTCCAGCTGCAGTCCACTCTTTGTGGATCTCCCCCACATTTTTTAATCGGTTTTGTTTGACAATCCTCTCCAGGGCGCGGTTATCCCTCTTGCTTGTACACTTTTTTCTACCACATCTTTGTCTTTCCTTCGCCTCTCTATTAATGTGCTTGGACACAGAGCTGTGGGAACATCCAACCTCTTTGGCAATGCCCTTTTGTGTCTTGCCCTCCTTCTTTAAAGTATCAATGGTCATCTTTTGGACAGTTGTCAAGTCAGCAGTCTTCCCCATGATAGTGTGTCATACAGAATCAAAACGAGAGACCATTTAAAGGCTTTTCCAGGTGTTTTGAGTTAGTTAGCTAATTAGAGTGTGGCACCAAGTGTCTTCAATATCTGACCTTTTCACCATATTCTAATTTTCTGAGATGTTGAATTTAGGGTTTTCATTGGTTGTCAGCTATAATCATCTCCTTTTTGGCAAAAAAGACTTGAAATGTATCAGTCTGTTTGGAATGAATGTATACATTCTACAAGTTTGACTTTCAAAATGGAATTAATGAAAGAAATCAACTTTTTCATGATATTCTAATAATATGACCAGCACCTGTATATACACACATACCGTATTTTTCTTAACATACGGCGCACCGGATTAAAAAGCGCACTGCCGATGAGCGTGTCTATTGAGATCTATTTTCATACAAAAGGAGCACCGGATTATAAGGTGCATTAAAGGGGTCATATTATGATTATTTTTTCAAAATTTAAAACACTATTTTGTGGTCTACATAACATGTGATTGTAATTCTTTGGTGAAAGAGTTGCATAGATTATGTTTTACAGACCATTTTCAAGTAGCTTCCTGACAGTCTCTTCAGGATGCACCGTTTTGTGGGCAATCTTACCTATCTGGCTCACCTTCGACAGCATCTTCTCCATGTCATCTTTGCTGTAGCCGTGTAGCGTGCAAGGACGGGAGTCAAAGAAGTGTCAAAAGATGGAACTAACTGTTTAAATGACATGCAGACTTTACTCAAATCAATAATGGAGCAGCATCTCTTCCGTGGCTCAATATTGCAACATCAACACCAAAAATGTGTCCCGTGAAAACCATGTGACCTAAACCCTCTAATAACTAAAATTGCATGGGTGAAATACGTAAACCCACAACAGTTTTTAGCGCTTTGATAGCTTGTCTTCTGACAGCTCTAATTAAGAACTTTACGCTACTTTTTTTATTAGAAATGGCAACAGCGGAAGATAAATGCCACATACGAAGATAAAGAAAAAGAAGATTTGACGGATTTTTGAGCGCCGTGTGTAATGTTCTATATTTTCAATGGAACATTTAAAGTTTAGGTGTTGTTTACTGGCGTCATTTTGGAGTTTACACATATCTCTTATGTATAACTGCCATCTACTGGTCACGCTTATCATTACACCATGTACCAAATAAAATTGCTACCAGGTCGGTAAGCACAACCAGAATTATATCGCACATTAGGCGCACCAAGTTATAAGGCGCACTGTTGATTTTTGATAAATGAAAG